>NW_028318505.1:1045000-1322500 GCF_062004578.1 Staurois parvus
ACCTGCAAGAAGAAGAAAAAAGAAGAGGAAAAAGAAAGAGGAGGAAAAAGAAAGAAAGAGAGGAGGAAAAAGAAAGAAAGAGAGGAGGAAAAAGAAAGAAAGAGAGGAGGAAAAAGAAAGAGGAGGAGGAAAAAGAAAGAGGAAAAAGAAAAAAGGAAAAAGAAAGATAAAGAAGAAAAAGGAAAAAGAAAGAGAAAGAAGAAAAAGGAAAAAGAAAGGAGAAAAAGAAAGAAGAAAAAAAGAAAGAGGAAAAAGAAAGAAGAAGAATTCCAGTCCGCTATTATATTTTATATGAAAAGTCTGAAATGGATACAAATGGATACAATGTTGCAACCGCAATACTTTTTCATGTCAAATATAATAGCGGAGCTCTCTGCAAGGGACAGAAGTAAAAATGCCGGCTGTAGACGGGACGAAAATCAGCCGATTTGTTTACCGTTGGTGGTAACGTCGGCCAATCGAAAGATCGCTTTTTTTTTGTTAAAAAATGGCCGGTTTGCGACCTATGGCCTGCATTAGGAAGGGTCGCCCCCTTTGTACCGGTGACCATAGTCATTGAGACAGAAGTAGGTGGAAATCCAAAATATAAAACAGTTGTCACCAGAACGTGAGGCGAGGGTAACACATCCAATGGGGACACCAGTTTCATTCACAACTGTTCGAATCCCTTTAACTTTACAGAGATTTCTTATCGTCTCCAGGACAGGAAATGAAGAGAATCTCCCAATCGGGACACAAACCTATATTCTACCCAAAATTTTGTATGTATGTCTTGGGTTGTTGCCACTCCCACATATGCGTCGGAGTACAAACATTCTGTCCGGAACGTAAACTCAGCTGCGCATGCCACAGTTCAGCTATAAACTACAAATCATATCTCTGCAATTTATTTTAACTGCACATGCTTAGTTTGGTGTGTATTGCTAGAGAGGTTTTTTTTTTTGGCAGAATGCATGTGATCAGCACAGGGCCAATCAATAATGCCCAGACAAAAGTCAGGGGTTCTGCACCCTCCTAAAGAAAACTCCTCCTACAAGCTTTAACCAGTGCTCTGCTGAACACTAATAGAAGACTGCTATATACTGCTGATGAAAAAAGGAATTTAGCAGTTTATATTTACTAAACTAATTGCATTTCCATGCTGTGTGCACTGTGGGAGACCAGATCTAGTGAATGCAGGGCACAGAGAGACCAGATCTAGTGAATGCAGGGCACAGAGAGACCAGATATAGTGAATGCAGGGCCCTGGGAGACCGGATATAGTGAATGCAGGGCCCGGGGAGAGCGGATATAGT
Source organism: Staurois parvus (assembly GCF_062004578.1). NCBI lineage: Eukaryota > Metazoa > Chordata > Amphibia > Anura > Ranidae > Staurois > Staurois parvus. The sequence continues at coordinate 1,046,296 of NW_028318505.1, forward strand.
GAATGCAGGGCCCGGGGAGAGCGGATATAGTGAATGCAGGGCCCGGGGAGAGCGGATATAGTGAATGCAGGGTCCGGGGAGAGCGGATATAGTGAATGCAGGGTCCGGGGAGAGCGGATATAGTGAATGCAGGGTCCGGGGAGAGCGGATATAGTGAATGCAGGGTCCGGGGAGAGCGGATATAGTGAATGCAGGGTCCGGGGAGAGCGGATATAGTGAATGCAGGGTCCGGGGAGAGCGGATATAGTGAATGCAGAGTCCGGGGAGAGCGGATATAGTGAATGCAGGGTCCGGGGAGAGCGAATATAGTGAATGGAGGGTCCGGGGAGACCAGATATAGTGAATGCAGGGCCCGGGGAGACCAGATATAGTGAATGCAGGGTCCAGGGAGACCAGATATAGTGAATGCAGGGTCTGCGGAGAGCGGATATAGTGAATGCAGGGTCCGGGGAGAGCGAATATAGTGAATGGAGGGTCCGGGGAGACCAGATATAGTGAATGCAGGGTCCGGGGAGACCAGATATAGTGAATGCAGGGTCCGGGGAGACCAGATATAGTGAATGCAGGGTCAGGGGAGACCAGATATAGTGGATGCAGGGTCCAGGGAGACCAGATATAGTGGATGCAGTGTCCGGGGAGACCAGATATAGTGGATGCAGGGTCCGGGGAGACCAGATATAGTGGATGCAGGGTCCGGGGAGACCAGATATAGTGAATGCAGGGTCCGGGGAGACCAGATATAGTGGATGCAGTGTCCGGGGAGACCAGATATAGTGGATGCAGTGTCTGGGGAGACCAGATATAGTGAATGCAGGGTCTGGGGAGACCAGATATAGTGAATGCAGGGTCTGGGGAGACCAGATATAGTGGATGCAGTGTCTGGGGAGACCAGATATAGTGAATGCAGGATCCTGGCTTTAGTAACACTAAGTTGCATTGGTATGCAAGTTGGAACAGGTACATTTTTTAAGTGTAACTCCAACCAAAAGATTTAAGATTTGGATAGCATAGGGAAGGGTTAACTGGCCATGCAGTGATGTGGGATTGCTGACAGGTCCACCAGACATGGTGCCTGCCTGTATACATCTTTTATAGCTTTGGATAGAGTGGAGAAAGATTTAAACCCATCAGTGTTTTTTTTTTTTCTGCTGTTGGTGTCCCCAAAGGGGAGATCCACCCTCTCCGTTTGTCATAGTGACCACAGTCACGAAGACCGAACTTTCACTGTAAGAAAGTGAGGGGAAATCATCCAATGGGGACACTTATTCTGGTGACAGCTAAGATGGCATGTCCTTTATTTTGGATATTTCCTCCAGAAATCTATACTAAGCTACAATTTCAGGTGTTCCTCTACAACAGGAGTTTGATTTCTGGTGGTATTCTTGCCAAGGCTCAGCCTCGCCTAAAACGATGCAGACAATTCATCTCATCGTATCAGAACCCTGAGACTGGAATGCATTTTCTTGATTTAGAAAATATTGTATACGTTAAAAACATGATCAGTGTAACGGCTGTTCAGGATGCGTTCTAATTTCCTTATCATTTGATAAAAGTGGAACGAATTGCAACTTACTCATCACTTTCTTCAGCTGCAGGCTGCCCTCTGCTGGGCTCTTCTGGATCTGCGGGCTCCTCAACAGCTGGAACTGTACAGTAAGAGAAAGCAAGCTCAGAATATACAGTACATACATAATATACTAGATTACATACTGTATATAAATGTACTATTACATACTGTATATACATAAAATACTATATTACATACGGTATATACATAATATACTATAATATACTATATTACATACTGTATATACATAATATACATATAGTGCCTTGAAAAAGTATTCATACCCCTTGAAATTTTCCACATTGTCATGTTACAACCAAAAAGGTAAAATGTATTTTATTAGGATTTTACGTGATAGACCAACACAAAGTGAAACATAATTGTGAAGTGGAAAGAAAATGATAAATGGATTTCAAAAATTTTTTACAAATAAATATCTGAAAAAAGTGTGGCATGCATTTGTATTCAGCCCCCTTTACTCTGACACCCCTACATAAAATCTAGTGGAACCAATTGCTTTCAGAAGTCACTTACTTAGTCCACCTATGTGTAATGTAATCTCAGTATAAATACAACTGTTCTGTGAAGCCCTCAGAGGTTTGCTAGAGGACATTGGTGTGTTCCTTGGCCTTCATGATCCAGTTTGTTCACTAGACAGGTCAGGGATAAAGTTGTGGAGAAGTTTAAAGCAGGGTTAGGTTATAAAAAAAATCCCAAGATTTGACCATCTCACGGAGCACTGTTCAATCCATGATCCGAAAATGGAAAGAGTACGGCACAACTCCAAACCTACAAAGACATGGCCGTCCACCTAAACTGACAGGCCGGGCAAGGAGAACATTAATCAGAGAATCAGCCAAGAGGCCCATGGGAACTATGGAGGAGCTGCAAAGATCCACAGCTCAGGTGGGAGAACCTGTCCACAGGACAACTATTAGTCGTGCGCTCCACAAATCTGGCCTTTATGGAAGAGTGGCAAGAAGGAAGCCATTGTTGAAAGAAAGTCATAAGATGTCTCCTTTGCAGTTTGTGAGAAGCCATGTGGGGGAGACAGCAAGCATGTGGAAGAAGGGGCTCTGGTCAGAGGAGACAAAATTAGAAAAACCTTTGGCCTAAAACCAATTATGGTTGTTGGGGAGGTCTATTGTTGCATGCGAGTGATTTATTGTTGCTGGGGGGATGTATGTTGGTAGGAGACATCTACTGTTGAGGGATGAGTCAATTGGTGCCAGCTGCTGGAGCGTCTATCGATGCTGGCTGCTGTGGAATCTATTGTCATTGGGGGGGGGGGGGCGACAGTATGGTTGTTCGGGAGGTCTATTGTTGCATGCGGGTGATCTATTGTTGCTGGGGGGATATATGTTGGTATGAGAGATCTGCTGTTGAGGGAGGAGTATTGCTGCCAGCTCCTGGAGTGTCTATCGATGCTGGCTGCTGAGAAATCTATTGTGATTGGGGGGGGGGGGGGGGGAGAACGACAGTATGGTTGTTGGGGAGGTCTATTGTTGCATGTGGGTGATCTATTGTTGCTGGCGGGGGATGTAAGTTGGTAGGAGAGATCAACTGTTGAGGGAGGAGTCAATTGCTGCCAGCTGCTGTAGCGTCTATCGATGCTGGCTGTGGGGGAATCTATTGTCACTGGGGGGGACAGTATGGTTGTTGGGGAGGTCTATTGTTGCATGTGGGGATCTAATGTCACTGCGGGGATCATTTGTTGCTAGGGATGTCTATTGTTGCTGGTTTGTGATCTGTTTTTGCTGGAGGGATCTACTAATCTATTGCTGCCAGCTGCTGGAGCATCTACTGATGCTGGCTGCTGGAAGAGCTATTGTTGATGGGGGGTAAATTTTATTATGTGGCGTCCATTGTTGCAGGGGAGGATTTTGCGTTGCTGGGGAGAGGGGATCTAATGTTGTGAGGGGTCTATTATTGCTGGTGGGTGATCATTTGTTGCTGGATGGACATATGTTGCTGGGAGAGATCTACTGTTGAGAGAGGAGTCTATTGTTGCCAGCTGCTGGAGGGTCTATTGATGCTGATTGCTGAGAGAGCTATTATTTCTGGGGGGCATTTTGTTGTGCGGGGTCCATTGTTGTAGGGATAGATTTTGTGTTCCTGGGGGGCATCTATTCTTGCTGGTGGGTGATCTATTGTTGCTAGCAGGGACATATGTTGCTGGCAGAGATCTAATGTTGAGAGAGGGGTTTTCTGGCTGCTAGGAAAGCTATAGTTGTTGGGGGGGGGGGGGGGTTCATTGTTGCAGGGGATCTATTGATGCTGGTTGTAGGGGATCTATTTTGCAAGTTTTCTTGTTATCAATAACAAATTCCATACAAATTGCCTAGAACCACAGCATGATACTTGGTTCTGTGGAGAGACGGGGTGACTCAGCAGAAGGGGGAGGCGTACCTGCACCTACTCTCTGAGAAAGAAAATGCCCAAAGAACAAGCAGGAACTGAAAACAGTTGCAGTAAAGGCCTGGCAGAGCATCACTAGGGATGAACCCCAGCGTCTGGTGATGTCTATGCGTTCCAGACTTCAGGCTGTAATTGACTGCAAAGGATTTGCAACCAAGTATTAAAAAAATGAAAGTTTGATTTATGATTATTATTCCGTCCCATTACTTTTGGTCCCTTAACAAGTTGGAGGCACATATGCAAACTATTGTAATTCCTACATCGTTCATGTAGAATTGTGTCGCTGTCCCAATATTTATGGACCTGACTATATATTATATATATATATAAATATATATATATATATATATATAATATATATATATATACAAATGTTTCCTGTAAGTCTTCACAAGGTTGGCACACACTGTTGCTGGTATGTTGGCCCATCCTCCATGCAGATCTCCTCTAGAGCAGTGATGTTTTGGGGCTGTCGCTGGGCAACATGGACTTTCAACTCTCTCCAAAGGTTTTCTATGGGGTTGAGATCTGGAGACTGGCTAGGCCACTCCAGGACCTTGAAATGCTTCTTACGAAGCCACTCCTTCGTTGCCCGGGTGGTATGTTTGGGATCATTGTCATGTTGGAAGACCCAGCCACGTTTCATCTTCAATGCCCTTGCTGATGGAAGGAGGTTTGCACTCAAAATCTCAGGATACATGGCCCCATTCATTCTGTCTTGTACATGGATCAGTCGTCCTGGTCCCTTTGCCGAGAAACAGCCCCAGGCATGATGTTGCCACCCCCATGCTTCACAGTAGGTATGGTGTTCTTTGGATGCAACTCAGCATTCTCTCTCCTCCAAACACGACGAGTTGTGTTTCTACCAAACAGTTCTATTTTGGTTTCATCTGACCATATGACATTCTCCCAATCCTCTTCTGGATCATCCAAATGCTCTCTAGCAAACTTCAGACGGGCCCGGACATGTACTGGCTTAAGCAGGGGGACACGTCTGGCACTGCAGGATCTGAGTCCCTGGCGTTGCAGTGTGTTACTGATGGTAGCCTTTGTTACGTTGGTCCCAGCTCTCTGCAGGTCATTCACTAGGTCCCCCGTGTGGTCGTGGGATTTTTGCTCACTGTTCTTGTGATCATTTTGACCCCACGGGGTGAGATCTTGCGTGGAGCCCCAGATCGAGGGAGATTATCAGTGGTCTTGTATGTCTTCCATTTTCTAATTATTGCTCCCACAGTTGATTTGTTCACACCAAGCTGCTTGCCTATTGCAGATTCAGTCTTCCCAGCCTGGTGCAGGTCTACAATTTTGTTTCTGGTGTCCTTCGACAGCTCTTTGGTCCTCAGCTGTGTCTTTTATACTGATAACAAGTTCAAACAGGTGCCATTGATACAGGTAATGAGTGCAGGACAGAGGAGCCTCTTAACCACTTGCCTACCAGGCACTTATACCCCCTTCCTTACCAGGCCAATTTTCAGCTTTCAGCGCTGCCGCACTTTGATTGACAATTGCGCGGTCATGCAACATTGTACCCATATGAAATTTTGATCATTTTTTTCTCACAAATAGAGCTTTCTTTTGGTGGTATTTAATCGCCACTGGACGCTTTACTTTTTGCGCTATAAATAAAAAAGTGCAAAAAAATTAAAAAAAAAAAAAAAAGTTTATTTGTTTCTTTTATAAAATTTTTCAAACAGGTATTTTTTCTCCATCACTGATGTGCGTTGATGAGGCAGCACTGATGGGCACTGATAGGTGGCACTGATGGGCACTGATAGGCAGCACTAAAGGGCACTGATAGGCAGCACTAATGAGGTGGCACGGATAGGCGGCACTGATAGACAGCACTAATGAGGTGTCACGGATAGGCGGCACTGATATGCAGCACTGATAGGCGGCACTGATAGGTGACACTGATTATGGGTACTGATAGACGGCACTGACTGGCATCACTGCTGGGCACTGACTGGCACAACCCCTGGGCACTGACTGGTGGCACTGACTGGCAGCACTGGTGGGCGGCACTGGTGGGCGGCACTGGTGGGCACAGGTGGGTGGCACTGGTGGGCACAGGTGGGTGGCACTGGTGGGTGGCACTGCTGGGCACATGTAGGTGGCACTTCTGGGCACAGGTAGGTGGCACTGCAGAGTGGCACAGGTGGGGGCACTGCTGGGCACAGGTGGGGGCACTGCTGGGCACGGGTGGGCGGAGCTAGTGGGCGCACTGCTGGGCGGAACTTGCGGGTGTCACTGCTGGGCACCGATCATCAGGGCACTGATCATCAGTGCTCTGATGATCGGTGCCGATCCCCGCTCTGACAACTGCCGGTTCTCGGCAGTACTTTCCTCACGATCTGACAGCGTGAGGAAAGTGCAGCCGAGAACCGGCACTTGCATTTCCCTGTGATCAGCGTGTCATTGGACACCGCTGATCACGTGGTAAAAGGCCGGTATGATCGGTCTTTTACCACATCTCGTGATCAGCTGTGTCCGTAGGACACAGCGATCACGGAGATCGCCGGGTGCGCGCCCCCTGGGGCGCGCAGGAGAGCGCGTTCTGGGGGGACGTCATATGACGTCCACCCAGAACTGGCCGGCCGCAGTGCAGCCGTCATTCGGCTATCTGCGGTCGGCAGGTAGTTAAAGAAGAAGGTACAGGTCTGTGAGAGCCAGAAATCTTGCTTGTTTGTAGGTGACCAAATACTTATTTTCCACCATAATTTGCAAATAAATTCTTTCCAAAGCAGCCAATGTGATTGTCTGGATTTGTTTTCTCATTTTGTCTCTCATAGTTGAGGTCTCCCTATGATGCCAATTACAGGCCTCTCTCATCTTTTTAAGTGGGAGAACTTGCACAATTGGTGGCTGACTAAATACTTTTTTGCCCCACTATATATATATATATATATATATATATATATATATATATATATATATATATATATATATACACATATACATACATATACATATACACACACACACAATTTTAATTTTTTTATATATTTTATATATATATATATATATATATATATATATATATATATATATATACACACATATACACATATATACACACACACACACATATACACACACACATACACACACTTTCAATAGAGATGAGACAAGGACATAGGACCCTAGTATATACATAAAAAGAAAAGAAGAAAATAAAGAGGAATGGTGCCGCTACGCTACCCCCATACCATGTCCATACTCTGCAGTGCTAACGACCGTCTGCAGCGAGTAAATGAGATTCTGGCTATATCCATGAGCACACTTAAGAAAAGTAATCAGACTCCTGTCAGGCGTGGATTACACACTGACACACTCAGATGGAGGAGAACAGTTAAATACGCAGCTTGAACAAAGTTTATTAAAACCAATATCATTTACACTTTACATTACCGGCTTTTCTGCTTCTGTTCACAGGGCCGGCGTACAGATCGCATGCTAAATTTCTGTTGCAGCAAATGAACTTTTTCGTTTTAAAGAGCACCTGTCAACTTCTAGCAAAGAGTCATGAAAAAAAAAAAAATATTATAGTGTTCAACTTTTACCACTTTGTTTTAAAAAATAAAAAAAATAAAAACAAACCCAAAAGTGCTAAAATTTGCTGCCTGCTGAACATATATATATATATATATATATATATATATATATATGTTTTTTTTAAATTCAGCTGTAAGGAACTGTACGTCATCCCATTAGCATGAGATTTTTAAAATCTCATTCCTACCTCTGCATTTTATTGCAACATGTGCACAGGTTTACCATAGTTTTTAATGATGCCAATGCATTGCCTTGAAGTGCATTGGTCGGAAAAAAGGATTTCCGTGCCGATATGCAGTAAGGGGCCTATTCATGGTAATGGCTGATATCACACCAAAGCACCTGCCCCACATATAAAAAAAAAGCTAATAAAAAGTAACCATGGGGATCCTTTTTTTTTTCTTTTTCTTATAAACATTTGATGGACGAATGTCACAAGTAAAACTGTGACATCCTAGGATTGCCAGATCCATCTACTTACCAAAATGATCTATGTTTTCTGATCCAGATATTCAGAAAAAGAGACTGCCTTTTAGCTGCTAGATGGTGCTGACGATCGTAGAAAATCATAGTATTAGAGAAAACACTGAAAATGCATGCAGTCTGGACAAATGCTTGTGACATTCGTCCAACAAATGTTTTCTTTTTAAGTCCGCAAACGTGCAGATAACGAAAAAACCCGTAAGTGAATCACAAAAAAAGTGCAAGTGTAAAACACCACATGAAAAAGTGCACTTAGGGGTGTGCTTTGTCCTTCCCCCGAAGGGGATGGATCTGTACCCTGATCCCCCGGGGCACGAAACTCCTGACAGGGACAAGGTTCCCATTTGGTACTCCTGGCCAAAAGGCCTGGTGGACCACCGTTCCTTGTGGCCAGCCGAAGCCAGCCACACAGTACTTGGTCAGGGGGCTCTCACGAAGAGAAAACCCCCCAGGGACAGGGGAGGAAGGAACCAAAAGACCACACATCTTCCCCCTAGACTTCAGGGCAGGCCCGAGGACCCACACCCTCCATCCTGTGAGAAAAACACACACATAAGTAAGAAAAAAGTGACAAAACGTGGGAGGTGAATAAATTAAATAAATAGAAAATAAAAAAAGTGGTCGTGCCAAATAGTGCACAGACCAGGCCCTGAGGCCTGTAGCAAAAATTGCCCTGAACTTAGCCAGAAGGCCTGGTCCTAAAGGCGCTGTACAGAAAAAGTGGTAAATCAGTGACCATGTGCCATCTTCACACTGTGGGGTCCCACACCCAGGTGTTACTAGTGGCACCCCTGAGGCGACTACTCAGGGGGCACTGGTTTGCGGACTCTCTGCCTTCCCGACCCCTGGCCAGACAAGGTAGATCCGTTCAAATCAGGAGGTACTGGATCCTTCCGGTCTCCTCGGGGGAAATTACTCCCAGGTCCCAGCTACGTGTGGGCATCCCGGTTTCTGTCCCCCGATACTAGCCGTCCAGACCCCCATCATACCAGCAGGTGTACTATACAACCAGTCATCCCCGCAAAGCTAGAATGACCGTGGAGCCCCCCTGCTGGACACTGATAAGAACAGATACTACACTTGATCTTAGCCAAAAGGCCGAGAAACGAAAAATGTTTTATAAACAGACTCCTTGGTGTAAAGCTAGCCTTAAAGCTGAAGTGTATTCTGCTTATATTTTGCCTTCATTGGTCCCCCCCTCCCCCTCAGTGTGAATAAAAATTTTAAATAAAAACTGTTTTTTTAAATACCCTTTTTTAGATGCAGCGAGGTCATCACTGGGTCTCTGTGCTTCTCTAAGCAGTGCAGACAGCTCATGCCAGGAGGGAGAGGTTGGCAGGGTGATGTACATAGTTTCCTGAAAATGTCACAGCACCCTGTCTCAGTACTCCTCTAAAAGAGTCCTCAGACCCGAAACAAGCAGTGGGCTGGCTCTTGGGAGGAGTTATGCAAATATCAAATGATTTGATGGGTGGGTGCCAGCCTGGTGGAGTGGGTGTTCCTAGGTAGACTACATTTACATGCAGATCACTTGTTGGGATGTCCAACAAGCTCATACAGACGTGCTGGTCAGGAGTTCACCACGTTTTGGCCAAATTATTATTATACAGTATTTATATAGCGCCGAAGGGTGTGCTCAGCGCTGTACATTATAGTGGGGGACAGAACATGAGACAATACAGTAACAAAACAATACACGAGAGATTCGAGGGCCCTGCTCCTTAGAGCTTACAATCTAGGAGGGAGGGGATAGAGGTACAGGAGGAAGTGGCTGTGGTGGGGGATGGAGTGGTAGGAGGAGTGGAGGAGATCGGTTGTTAGGTGAGGGTGGGGTAGGCTTCCCTGAAGAGATGGGTTTTTAGGGTGCGCCTGAAGGAGAGGAGAGTAGGTGACAGTCTGATGGATTGGGGTAGGGAGTTCCAGAGGATGGGGGGAGGACCTGGAGAAGTCTTGCAGTCGGGCGTGGGAGGAGGAGACCAGGGAGCTGGAGAGTAGGAGGTCCTGTGAGGAGCGAAGGGCTTGAGTAGGGTAGTATTGGGTAGTTTGGGGGGGTGGCGTTGTGAATGGCTTTGTATGTCAATGTTAGTAGTTTGAATTTGATGCGTTGGGCAATCGGGAGCCAGTGAAGGGATTGGCAGAGGGGGGTGGCAGAGGTGGAGCGGTTGGTGAGGTGGAGGAGTCTAGCCCCTGAGTTCAGGATAGACTGGAGTGGGGATAGCGCTCGTTTGGGTAGGCCGGTGAGGAGGGAGTTGCAGTAGTCCAGGCATGAGATGATGGAGTGTACGAGTTGTTTAGTAGTGTCTGGGGTGAGGAATGTGCGTATCTTGGAGATGTTGCGGAGGTGGAGCCTGCATGACTTTGATAGTGATTGGACATGGGGTCGGAAGGAATGGAAGATTTAAGTCTATATGAATTCTCCAACTGATTTAAATGACTTTCTGTGTGACTAATTGGTCTTATCTTGGCAGCCAGGTAAGATGACCAATATTCTGGGTTTTATTTGAAGTGCCTGGCCTTTTTTTCTGGTTTGGATTTGCTCAGCAATGAGTAACTGTAGACACTCATATTAAGGTGGCAGTTTGCGGCATGAGGAGACCATAAAATTTAGGGGTTTTTTTAGGCCCTTGAAAATGATAATGAGGTTATGATGGACACAGATACAAACACAATTGAATGGAGTTCTCCTTTAAGTTTGGATATTTCAGAAATGGAGTTTGGTGAAATCCAGTCTCCGTGTGTCTGCTGTGGGTGGCTCAGAGCAAAGGACATCACAGAACAATACACTGACCTGGTCTCCTTTTCTTCCTGACAGGCCGCCCTACTTTCCGCTCTGAATCCCGCGATGGGCTCATCTGACGAGTCCCGGTGAGGGGAGAATAGGCACTGGGATCCTGTGTGTACAGCAAGTTACCATATTCAGTCTATAAACTAAAGCCATGACTACCCCAACCCTAAATAGTTTATACAGCAATATATCAATTCAAGAGACCGGTGACACCACTGAGAATGCAGCCTATCCATTCACTAGAGACCGGTGACACCACTGAGAATGTAGCCTATCCATTCACTAGAGACCAGTGACATCACTGAGAATGCAGCCTATCCATTCACTAGAGACAAGTGACATCACTGAGAATGCAGCCTATCCATTCACTAGAGACAAGTGACATCACTGAGAATGCAGCCTATCCATCCACTAGAGACCGGTGACATCACTGAGAATGCAGCCTATCCATTCACTAGAGAGCGGTGACATCACTGAGAATGCAGCCTACCCATTCACTAGAGAGCGGTGACATCACTGAGAATGCAGCCTATCCATTCACTAGAGACAAGTGACATCACTGAGAATGCAGCCTATCAATTCACTAGAGACCGGTGACATCACTGAGAATGCAGCCAATCCATTCACTGGAGACCAATGACATCACTGAGAACGCAGCCTATCCATTCAGTGGAGACCAGTGACATCACTGAGAATGCAGCCTATCCATTCAGTGGAGACCAGTAACATCACTGAGAATGCAGCTTATCCATTCACTGGAGAATGGTGACATCACTGAGAACGCAGCCTATCCATTCAGTGGAGACCGATGACATCACTGAGAATGCAGCTTATCCATTCACTGGAGACTGGTGACATCACTGAGAACGCAGCCTATCCATTCACTAGAGACCGGTGACATCATTGAGAATGCAGCCTATCCATTCACTAGAGACAATTGACATCACTGAGAATGCAGCCTACCCATTCACTAGAGACCGGTGACATCACTGAGAATGCAGCCTACCCATTCACTAGAGACCAGTGACATCACTGAAAATGCAGCCTATCCATTCACTAGAGACAGGTGACATCACTGAGAATGCAGCCTATCCATTCACTAGAGACAAGTGACATCACTGAGAATGCAGCCTATCCATCCACTAGAGACCGGTAACATCACTGAGAATGCAGCCAATCCATTCACTGGAGACCAATGACATCACTGAGAACGCAGCCTATCCATTCAGTGGAGACCAGTGACATCACTGAGAATGCAGCCTATCCATTCAGTGGAGACCAGTGACATCACTGAGAATGCAGCTTATCCATTCACTGGAGAATGGTGACATCACTGAGAACGCAGCCTATCCATTCAGTGGAGACCGATGACATCACTGAGAATGCAGCCTATCCATTCACTAGAGACCGGTGACATCACTGAGAATGCAGTCTATCCATTCACTAGAGACAATTGACATCACTGAGAATGCAGTCTATCCATTCACTAGAGACCGGTGACATCACTGAGAATTCAGCATATCAACCCACTACAGACCGGTGACATCCCTGAAAATGCACAATTCTGTACCCCGGAATTAAGATAGATATAGTCAGGTTACAGGAGGAATGGACAATGGCAGACAGAAAGATTGTAATCCAGCCCCCCACCAACTAACCCACATCACATGGGTCAAATAAGTAATACTCCAAATCTGTGACTTCATCAGGGATCCCTGATGAAGCCACGTGATGCGTGACGCAATGCATTGGACGGAAGCGTGGGGACATCATTTCTGGTTACGATCGCCGCCATCTTTGTTTACCAAGTATCCATGCTGTTTGAGGGCATTTCTTTTAATGAAGTTTTAATAAAATTAACTTTTCTGCACTATGAAGGACCCCCTCTCTCTTATTTATCCACACAATACCTGCTCTATTGGTTCCGGTGATGTGGAGCTCCCAGTGACCAGGATACATCAAGAAAAGGAGGATTTGGAGAATTGCTTATTTGATCTATGTGATGTGAGTCAATTGGTGAGGTGATCATGCCTGCCTGATGGTGGAGGATATCACACGTCCTTTTGTTATTTATTTCAGGTACTTATATAGCGCCGTCCATTTACACAGCACTTTACATATATTGTACATTCACATCAGTCCCTAACCCTCAAGGGGTGTACAATCTAAGGTCCCTAACTCACAATCATACATACACATACTAGGGACAATTTACACAGGAACCAATTAACCTACCAGCATGTCTTTGGAGTGTGGGAGGAAACCGGAGTATCTGGAGCAAACCCACGCAGGCACAGGGAGAACATGCAAACTCCAGGCAGGTGATGCCATGGTTGGGATTCGAACCAACGACCCGAGTACTGCCAGGCGGACGTGCTAACCATTTAGCCACTGTGCTGCCCAGACACTTTAGATGGACTTTCACGTTGTATTGTATCTAATGTCATTGAATTTCACAATATTTATATGCCTTCCTGCGCATTTTTTTGCATATTGTATTTTTATTGGTCCATTACTGTATATACCCCGTGTTAGGGGGTTGTTTTTGGACCTCATTTACACCAGTTGTTATATTGTGTGCAGGGGCGGACTGACCATTTGGAAACTCGGGCGCTGCCCGAGGGCCCGGGGTCAGTAGGGGGCCCCATGAGATGCCCCTGGTACCTTTTTCATAGGCTTTTTGAGTTTGGGCAAGGACACAGGAGCCCCATGATCCCCTATTGCCCGGGGGCCCCATGAGTTGTCAGTCCGCCCCTGATTGTGTGTTTTACACGTTAAATATTTTTTTCTTTTCTTAAGGACACTATTAATATTTAATACCTAATTAGTTGAATTTGTATACCACATATCACGTATTTAGCCAAATTTATAATTTATTTTGTGTAGTTTTTTTTTTTTCTTGGTGTTTAGCGCAGCACTATTTCCTTTCTTTACGCTCAAGGGGAATGACTCCACTGGGATGGGAATACTGAACCTGAGCCAAAGAGATGCTGATCAACCAGAACCCACTAAAAACAGATGAAACCATAAAGTTCCCGAACACAGAAGAGAGGACACACAACCTGATGTCATCAAAAGCAAAAAAAAATTCTAGGGATAGCCCCCCAAAAGGATCAGGTACAAAGGGAATATGGTAGAAAAAAAAACGGAACATGCAAGAAAGAATAGCCAATCTACATACAGTATTAAGGCTGGAGGCCTGGCAAGTGTAGCCGTTAGGTTCAAGGGGATAGAAGTTCATTACTAAAAGAGATCAGACAACCAATCTCTTTAAGCAAGGTACATCAAACAATGTACAGTATTAGTACATCCCAATAGCCCACAATGGTGTGAAGTGACCCAGAGACCACTAGAGAACTCATGGGTTTTATTCTACCAAGTCAACATGACAGAAGGAGAAGGGTGCAAGCAAGACATCACCAAAAGGGTAGGCAGGAATGAAAATCAAACTTCAGCCCCAGACTGGTGAAATTGGAACCACCAAAAGAAACTGAGGAGGAAAGTAAAACATCCTGACACTAGGGCTTGCAGAAGGATTCTGCAGAACTTGCCTAACCCCATCCACAGCAATGAGTCTTAGAGGTTCCTAATCCCACCAGGTCCACCGAATCAACCACAGCTGTGCAGCAAGAGACAGGAATGTTAGATGAAGCGTTGAGAGCATTTACCTGACTAAAGGCGAGGCACAAGTTAAGGTATCTGGAGGACCTTTCCCAAGAGGCTGCTGATCAGCCAAAGAAAGACAAATGCCAAGGTGAAAATGTCTCACAAAGTCCTCTGGACGTATAGGGGTTGATTTACTAAACGCAAAATAGGCTGTGCAATTTAAGTGCACTGCAAGTGCAGTTGCTTTATATCCGAGGGGAAGCTCTGAAATGAGACGAAGCTCTGCTGATTTCTTTCATCCAAACATGTGCAAGCAAAAATGCTGTTCTTTTCTTTGCATGTTCCCCTCAAATCTAGAGCAACTGCACTTTCAGTGCACAGCCTATTTGCCTTTAATCAACCCCATTCTGTACCCATCAGAGAGTTTCTGCAGCAGGAAGCTAGGGCATTTCCCCTTCTGACAATCCAAGGGGGCAGAGTCTCTGCAGTGAAGATCTGTCCAACATGTAGGATATGAGTTACACGCATACCCCTAGATGGTATTCCATCACAGTCTCAAGAGGAAACGTTGTCAAGGCAAGTTTCCTTAATGTGGAGGAAACGGTTTGTTAAGAGTAATTAGACCATAGTCTTGTGGGTTGAGGTACTGAAATGCTCCAAGAACAGAGGTAAAAAACTACCCCAACTACCTAGAGAGGCTGAAGGGTTATGCAAGGACTACCTTATCCACAAACACAGTCGTATAGGCCTGCTCAGAACCAAAATCCTACTCTGAAGGCGTTTTTCTCCCACCACTCTCACTACTTCGATGGAAGAGAAGAGGTGAACAAATGGTACACACAGTAGGGCATAAGATAAACCTCATTTCCCACTGGCGACAGGGGGCTGTCAACAGTGGAACCCAGCATGACCCGATCTGGCTGGATTGTGTAGGAGTTGGGCCCTTCGGGAAGGTGCTGACTACAAAGATCCATAAAGCTCTTTACAGGGTCCATCTGAGCATCCCACAGTGGGGGCACTACTAAACAAAAGGGCAGATGCTCTGAAAAGTAGCAGGTTGGCCCAGGTGGCGATGGGGATCCTGGTGCTTATATAATAGGGGACAGTTAGCACTGGTCTTGGTTGACCATATAGGTCAGGGAATTCAACTGAAGTGGAGGGAACGAGAGGTACTGTGCACCACAAAGGACTGTTATTGCTTGAAGGACAAGGGTCTTCCTGAGAAAGGGAGTGTAGATCCAGATAAGGCATAGTTCCACAACCTGGCATAACATATGGATTGGAGCAAGAGGTCCAAGAGTGGGAGGGATCCAGGGAGACTGAGGAACGTGCAGTGTCCTGTGCAGTAGTACAGGAAATTGAATGAGGAACAATTTATTGGGAGCACTAGAACAAAGGATTACCCTGTGGGGTAAAAGGGAGGCTATCTGCACCTGAATGCCAAAGAGGCAAGCTACTCAATACCTGCCAGGATGAACAATCAGCCCTCCATTTGTAGAACTAGGGGTGCACGTACACGCAGAATACTTTTCAGAGGGTTTGGCAGAGTTCAGGCTTATGGGTTGATTGGAAGTCAGGCTCAGAGGGCCTGAGGACACCTACAAAGTGCCTGTGCACATCTGTTTGGACATCAAACCAATGTAGGACAGAATTTTAGATGCTTGTAACAAGTCATCTTAACTACGGTATAGAATAAGGCTCTGTACATTTGCTAAACCCACTCTCTGAAACAGAGGTCTACCTTAGTGGAGGACGGATATGTTTGGAAGGAAATTAACCAATCTGATAGATTAAGGTAACTACCAACACATGACAGAGGGTGGAGCCAGCCAATTCAAACTCAGGTCTTGGGAGAGAGTCTATCTGCCTGTCAACAGAATCTGTAAAAGGTAAGCAAGACCTGCACCTGTCTAGCCGTGTTCCTGTTAAGGTAGCAAACAAGTTAATCCACAGTGAGAATGGTCCACCACTTAAATTCCCTCTCAAAGGGTAACATTTACAGCACACTCTTAGGTGGGATCCAAGACTCTTCAGGACATGAAGGTCCTTAAGGACCAGGCAGGGGACACAGCCCCACCAGACAGGGCTCAGAAGGACTACAATGAAGTGGATCCTGTAACTATAGGGGGCACTGTGTTCCAGACAAGAGACGCTGATTCCCTCAGAGGATATTGGCAGATGCCCTCAGAATCACTGGAGCAGTATGGGCTGGGTCACCCGTGGAAGCAGGATTGTCCCCTCCATGTCTATGCGCATATTGCACCTATGTAATGGTAACGCAACTAGGCTTACCACGAAAGGCAAGACTTCAGTTACTCACAAACTGGTGCGGGTGAAGGTCGGGCAGCCAGAGGGGACCAGGTCATTGTAGGCAGCTAATGGGAACTGACTGGTGACTGGAATTCCATGTGCTGTTTACAAGCAGGACCAGCAGCAGGGTGGTGCTTCCTCTACGCTGAATGGCAAAAAAGGAATTGCGAATGATCAGGAAGCTCCTGATGCTATAGCCTGAATGGCCTGACTCTTAAAGTGAGTCTTCAGAGAGAGGCTTACAAGCTGGGGCTGTGCCATGGCTCTAGACCTGGAAAGAATTCTAAGGCTAACTTTTACCATGTACTAATGCAGAGCCCAGTGGTTGAGGTTCACATTTCAGGCTAGTCCTGCACATTCAGCCCAGCAGGTTGTACTAAAGCCAGGTTGAGGAAATGCTAATTCACATCGCTGCTTAAGTTGGTTTTTACATTGCAGCCATGTAGCAAGGAATTTTGACTGAAGTCTTTTGACCACTTGACCTCCTGAAGGTTTTACCCCCTTCATGACCAGGGCATTTTTTGCTATTCAGAACTGTGCTATTTTAACCACCAATTGCTCGGTCATGCAACACTGTACCCTAATGAAATTTATAGAATTTTTTTTTTTTTCACACAAATAGAGCTTTCTCTTGGTGGTATTTGGTCACCATTGGGTTTTTTATTTTTTATTATATAAATGAAAAAAAGACAACATTTTAGAAAAAAAAATATTTTCTAGTTTTGGTTTTAAAACCTATCCAATAAAAATAGATAAAACAATAAAATGTATTCATAAATTTAGTACAAAATGTATTCTGCTACATGTTTTTGATAAAAATCCCAATAAGTGTATACTAATTGGCTTGTGTGAAAGTTATAGCTTCTACAAAAATGATGGTATATATACACTGGAGCAATGATGATATACTGGTAATGGCGGTGATTAGTGATTTATAGGGGGGACTGTGATGGGGTGGGTAATCTGGCACTAACAGATCCTTGCTAGGAGGTACACTGACTGACACCACTAGTGATATAATACTGTACACTGTCACTGTACTAATGACAATGGCTGTGAAGAGGTTAACTTCAGGGGGTTAAAGTGACACTAAGGCTTGTTTTTTTTTTTTTCCTAAAATAACATGTCTATACCAGGGGCAGACTGACAACTCATGGGGCCCCCGGGCAATAGGGGATCATAGGGCCCCTGTGTCCTTGTCCAAACTAAAAAAAGCCTATGAAAAAGGTACCAGGGGCATCTCATGGGGCCCCCTACTGACCCCAGGCCCTCGGGCAGTGCCCGAATTTCCAAATGGTCAGTCCACCTCTGGTCTATACTTACCTTCTCTGTGCAGTGATTTTGCACAGAGCAGCCCCAGATCCTCTTCCTTTCGCGTCCCCTCTGCCACTCCTGGCTCTTCCTCAAGCACAGCCCCCAGGCAAAGCCACTTGCCCTGGGGGCACCGCTGCTTGCTCCTTCCCAAGCTGCTGCTCTATGTGTCCATAAGATACATAAAGCCATGGTTCGCCCCCTCCCCCCCCCTTCCTCATTGGCTCACTGGCTGAGCAGAGGCTGCAGAGAATGTTGCTGGATTGAAGTGGGCTCAGGTAAGTATAATGGGGGCACTGCTGCTTGCTTCATCCCAAGCTGCTGCTCTATGCATCCTTGAGACACATAGAACCGTGACTCTCCCCTCCTCCTCTCCTCATTGGCTCACTGGCTGAGCAGAGGCTGCCGAGAACGTCGCTGGATCGGAGTGGGCTCAGCTAAGTATTGGGAGGGGGGGGGGCTGGGGTTTGCATGGAGGTAAAATACCTTTAGCCTTTAGAACCACTTTAACAGAATGCCTAAAAATGTGTAATGTGTGTAATATGTTCTGCTTTTACTCACAGATCTGGCTGGTTTTTCTCCCTGCTTTTCAGGGAGAAGAAATAGCCATACCGCGGTCTGTGTACAGAGTCCAGTGTGCTTGTAAACACAGGACTCTGTGCTGTGATTGGCTACAGCCAAATCGGCAAGTCCACAGCCAAAATCATTGGCTGCAACCTGCTGATGAAATTGTGCTGTAGCCAGTCGGTGGGGGACACACGCATGCGTACTCGAGAACTCAGAAGAGACTGGATAATGCACATGTACGTGATCCAGCCTGGCTGTGCTGCCCACCCACAGTAAATGTACTTTGGGCGGGCGGCACGCAATTAAAAGGCTATTAAAGCGCAACGCCACCCATAAGGGGAAGTTCCGCTTTAAGGACGACTCCCCCGCTCCCCATTAAGGATTGGCACCTTTGGGGGGCGGGGAGCGGGTACCGGAATTTGACAGGTACCCGCTCCCACTTCCAGTCCAATCGCCTAGTGTACTTCCTCCCTCCCTGTAGTCTTTTGGGACACGTGACAGGTCCCAGAAGACTACAGGACCATTCATGAAGTGCAGCGCTACACATGCATGCGCAGTGGGTACCCGGCTGTGAAGCCGCAAGCTGTCACAGCCGGGTGCCCACACTGAAGATGCTGGCCTCCTGGAATACAGGATGGCCGGTGAAACAAGCTGCAGGGGAAACACCACGGGACCGAGGGACAGGTAGGTGACAGGTACCCGCTCCCACTTCCGGTCCAATCGCCTAGGCGATCGGAAGGTGTCCTTCCTCCCTCCCTGTAGTCTTTTGGGACACGTGACAGGTCCCAGAAGACTACAGGACCATTCATGAAGCGGAGCGCTACTCGCGCATGCAGAGCGGGTACCCGGCTGTGAAGCCACAAGCTATCACAGCCGGGTGCCCACACTGAAGATGCCGGCCTCCTGGAATAAAGGATGGCCGGTGAAACAAGCTGCAGGGGAAACACCACGGGACCGAGGGACAGGTAGGTGACAGGTACCCGCTCCCACTTTCGCTGCGTTCGCCTAGGCAATTGGAAGCAGACATTGTCCATCTACCCTTCCTCCCTGTAGTCTTGTGGGACACGTGACAGGTCCTAGAAGACTACGGGACCATTCATGAAGCGCAGAGCTACTCGCGCATGCGCAGTGGGCACCCGGCTGTGAAGCCGCAAGCTATCACAGCCGGGTGCCCACACTGAAGATGGGACACGTGACAGGTCCTAGAAGACTACGGGACCATTCATGAAGCGCAGCGCTACTCGCGCATGCGCAGTGGGTAACCGGCTGTGAAGCCGCAAGCTATCACAGCCGGGTGCCCACACTGAAGATGCCGGGCTCCTGGAATACAGGATGGCCGGTAAAACGAGCTGCGGGGGAAACACCACAGGACCAAGGGACAGGTAAGTGACAGGTACCCGCTCCCATTTTTGCTGCGTTCGCCTAGGCAATTGGAAGCGGACGTTGTCCTTCTACCCTCCCTCCCCGTAGTCTTGTGGCACACGTGACAGGTCCTAGAAGACTACAGGACCATTCATGAAGCGCAGAGCTACTCGCGCATGCGCAGTGGGTACCCAAGCTATCACAGCTGGGTGCCCACACTGAAGATGGAATACAGGACGGCCGGTGAAACGAACTGCGGGGGAAACACCGCGGGACCGAGGGACAGGTAAGTGGCTGTTTTTTAAAAGTCAGCAGCTACAGTTTTTGTAGCTGCTGACTTTTATTTTTTGACAGGGTGAGTGGAACTCCGCTTTAAATCATAAAGGAAGTAAAAAGTGCAAAATTGGTTAGAAAATCTGTCCATCCTCCTTGGACACTAGCAAAAAAACCAATGTATGCTGGGTAGAGATGGGGTTATAGTGGGGGCCGGCTTAAACTTTTTCTGTTTACCAGCATCCAATCCTCCTGTAGGTGGCAGTCTAACTCAATACATGACAAAGAAATAACATTTTTGAGAGGAGTTCACCTTTAACACACTCAAGCGTGAAGATGACCCAGCCACATAAGACCTCCAGTCACGTCAGCCCTGACCAATATCTCAACTGATGCTCGTTACCATCTCCTTACTATTAGAACCCACATTTCCGCCCATCGCTGGCATGAGAGGGCCATCATCTACTATACCATGATACATTTGGCACCACGGCGGATCCATTTGGCACCTGCCTGACGCTGTGACGGTATCTACAAACATAACAGTGATAGTTCAGTTTTATTTTATACCACTGTAATGACGGCATAATTTATCGAAGCAGTGCTATTTTTATGGCTTAATTACGGGAGATTAGCCGAGGTAAACAATTATGGTGTCCGCATAAAAATGCCTGCCTGGGTTCCATCTCCCGTTCGCACATTCTAATCTGCTCGATGTAACATTATCATAATTCCATATTGTTTCGAGTGGTGGTCGATGACAAGACGGCTGCTGGGGTAATTACACAGCTCACAGCTGACAAATGACTCCCCTTCAACTTCTAACACATTCTATTTGCAAAATGACTACAGGGCGCACAGAAATACACTTGTCTTTTCGGTTATTATGGGTCTGTCCTGTCGACAGCCCTTAAATCCAGCATGCTGAACCCCCACCACCACCTTCCCCAACGTTAGCAGGGTATGCTTGCTATGTCAAGCTACTAATACAATCTAGATTGATTAAAAAACAGTGGCAGATGCGGGATCCTGTTGCAGACAATTTAACTCTTTGTAACGGCAAAAGTAGGGGACATTTTAAAGAGATCCTGTTGCCAGAGCATTAACGCGAACCCCCAACCCTGCCCCCACGATAAACCGCCAACATTAATGAAATAACTGTAAGAAAACACCTGAACTTACCTATAGTTACAAGCTGCTTTATTGTCACCCCACTAGCCTGCCCACCCCCTACTTGGAAACCCGTGCCACCAATTTACAGCCAACCGATGAAGTCTGCGCCTGATCTGGAGTATGCGCTGTACGAGATCTAGTGAGGTTTGTTATTGTTTATATCTGTGGTCTACGAACTGTGGTACTGGGGCTGGATGTGGCCCTTTGCTTACCTCTATCCGGCACTTGGGGTACTATTCCATCCACAACTGACAGCAAAGATGGGGCACCATTCCTCCCACTGACGCCAATGATGGGGCGCCATTCCTCCCACTGACGCCAGTGATGGGGCGCCATTCCTCCCACTGACGCCAGTGATGGGGCGCCATTCCTCCCACTGACGCCAGTGATGGGGCGCCATTCCTCCCACTGACGCCAGTGATGGGGCGCCATTCCTCCCACTGACGCCAGTGATGGGGCGCCATTCCTCCCACTGACGCCAGTGATGGGGCGCCATTCCTCCCACTGACGCCAGTGATGGGGCGCCATTCCTCCCACTGACGCCAGTGATGGGGCGCCATTCCTCCCACTGACGCCAGTGACGGGGCGCCATTCCTCCCACTGACGCCAGTGACGGGGCGCCATTCCTCCCACTGACGCGAGTGACGGGGCGCCATTCCTCCCACTGACGCCAGTGACGGGGCGCCATTCCTCCCACTGACGCCAGTGACGGGGCGCCATTCCTCCCACTGACGCCAGTGATGGGGCACCATTCCTCCCACTGACGCCAGTGATGGGGCGCCATTCCTCCCACTGACGCCAGTGATGGGGCACCATTCCTCCCATTGACGCCAGTGATGGGGCACTAGTCCTTCCTACCTATATCTGCACTCGGGGTACTATTCCATCCACAACTGACAGCAATGATGGGGCACCATTCCTCCCACTGACACCAACAATACGGCACTATTCCTCCCACTGATACCAACAATGAGGCAATATTCCTCCCACTAAAACCAATGATGGGGCAATTTTGTGCTCCTGATGGTCACAGTCCGGCCTTCCTAAAGTCTGAAAGACAGTAAACTGGTCCTTTGTTTAGAAAGTTTGGAGAACCCTGGTTTATATGTTGCCATGATGTTTGCAACAAGAAAAAAACATGGACTCTCCACTCCCTTAAAACCTCACAGTTTACACACAAGAAGCACTGGTGACGTAGCCTTCCCAGGGTGCAGCTGTGGGACATAGACTATATCAACAACTCCCACTGACACCAATGATGGGGCACCATTCCTCCCATTGATACCAATGATGGGGCACTAGTTCTCCCACTGACACCAGCGATGGGGCAGGGAATCTCCCACAGACACCAATGATGGGGCACTGAATCTCCCATGGACACCAATGATAAGGCACTATTCCTCAAACCGACACCAACAATGGGGCACTAATCCTCCCACTGACACCAGTGATGGATTACTATTCCTCCCACTGATATCAATGATAGGGCACTATTCCTTCCCCAGATACCAACGATGAAGAACTATTCCTCCCACTGATGCCAATCATGGGGCACTATTCCTCCAGCTGACGCCAGCGATGGGGCACTGAATCTCCCATGGACACCAAGGATGGAGCACTATTCCTCCCACTGACACCAGGGATGTTCACTATTCCTTCCACTGACACTAACGATGGGGAACAATTCCTCCCACTGACACCAACAATACGGCACTATTCTTTCCACTGATACCAACAATGGGGCACTATTACTCCCACTAAAACCAATCATGGGGCATTTTGTGCTCCTGATGGTCACAGTCCGGCCCTCCAAAAGTCTGAAGGACAGTAAACTGGTGCTTTGTTTAGAAAGTTTGGAAAACCCTGGTCTATATGTTGCCATGGTGTTTGAAACAAGAAAAAAAAACATAGACTCTCCACCCCCTTAAAACCTCACAGTTTACACACAAGAAGCACTGGTGACGTAGCCTTCCCAGGGTGCAGCTGTGGGACACTGGCTACTGCAACAGTGCCCCTGAAAACCAGCAAATCAGAACAAATAAGGCCTCATTCACACAGGTGTACTATAGCGTATGCCCATGTGAGGGCCACGTTTACCTGCATGGGGATGAAGAAGTGTTCTGTGCCTCCCCATGCAGGCAGTCCCATTCATTCCAATAGAAACACAGCGCCTGCAAAGGACACAGCCGCTACTCTCATTTTGACAGCTGTGTGGGTGCACAACCCTGGATGTGTTCATGGCCGTGCACTTGCATGGCTGTCTAAATGGGAGCAGCAGCTTTGTCTGTGCAGGCGCTGCATCCTAATTGAAATGAATGGGACTACTTGGACGGGGATGCACAGAACACTTGTGCAGCCCTGTGCGGCCAACCCTGGCACTGGGCATACATCATGGTACACCTGTGTGATTGAGGCCTAAAACTGGGTACACACTATAGGAAAATTGGAAGAAAAATTCCATACGAGAAACGCTAGGTCGATTATTATTTATTTCAGGTACTTATATAGCGCCGTCAATTTACGCAGCGCTTTACATATATATTGTACATTCACATCAGTCCCTAACCCTCAAGGGGCGTACAATCTAAGGTCCCTAACCCTCAAGGGGTGTACAATCTAAGGTCCCTAACTCACATTCATACATACACATACTAGGGACAATTTAGACAGGATCCAATTCACCTAACAGCATGTCTTTGGAGTGTGGGAGGAAACCAGAGTACCTGGAGGAAACCCACGCAGGCACAGGGAGAACATGCAAACTCCAGGCAGGAGGGATTCAAACCAACGACCCTAGTACTGCCAAGCGGAAGTGCTAACCGCTTAGTCACTGTGCCGCCCATCAATTATCTGATTGTTAGTATAGTGCTTTCAACAGCCAACTCCGACTATTCAGAAGAAAGAACCTGAAGGTGCAAGCTAGAAAATTGTAATCGTAAGTGAACACAACGTTCGATTTTCGCTCAATGTGTACAGTAACTGTACGGAAATGTGGTGCGATTCCTGTCTGAATAACATGCGGTTTCCAGCACTGCTCCTGTATGAACCCAGGCTTGTCATTGTGACTTCAGCCTGGGTTCACACAGGAGCGGCGAGGGAACCCGCATGCGGTTCGGACAGAAATCGCACCGCATTCCGTTCAAAATCCCATGTGGCTCTTTGCAGTGCGCGTTGAGTCCATTCATTTTGTAGAGGCTGATATCGCACCGCAAAAGGTGTCGGCGAGTACGAGTACTGACACCTATACTCCAGTACTCGCTGATACCAATTACCAATACCTTTGCGGTGCGAGTTAAGCCCATACAAATGAATGGGCTCAAAGCGCACCGCAAAGAATCCTTTACATCTAGAGGAAAAGAAATGTAATCTCCAAACACGGAAAGGTTTCTTCACAGTAAGAGCTGTGAAAATGTGGAATAGACTCCCTCAAGAGTTGGTCCCAGCCAGCTCAGTGGATTGCTGTAGGAAAGTCCTGGATTCTTTCTTGGATACACAGAATATAACTGGATATAACATTTATAGGTAAAGTTGATCCAGGGAATATCCGATTGCCTCTCGGGGGATCAGGAAGGAATTTTTCCCCTGCAGGAGCACATTGGATAGTGCTTTGCTGAGGTTCTTTTTTGCCTTCCTCTGGATCAACTGTGGGTGTAGGATTATAACTTTTTTTTTTTAGTTTTGTATTGTTGAACTGGATGGAATTTTGTCTTTTTTCAGCCAGACTAACTATGTAACGTATTGGTGCATCACTAGTGTATAATATAATCAACATATGGAAAGAAAGGTAAAAGTTGGTGAGAGGGTCTCCAAGACATACGTACCTTCTGCGTTCCTTCAGCTCCCAAACGTAACGCTCGCCGAACCCTGGGGACAAAAGTGAACATAATTTTAGAGGATGCTAATATCAGCAATAACAGAACAGGTAGCAGAAGTGCAAGCTCTGGGGACACTACAACATCCAGCATGCCCTGAACAGACAAACAGTAGGCAATTCTTGGCCTCTAGCGTAGGCACAGACATTCAGATGGAAGTAGGTGACACCTGAAGGCCTCAACAGAAAATATAAATGTATGGGAATGAGAGATAAATAGAAGAGGAAACATTTGTGAATTAGAGAAGGAAGATTTTTAGCAAGCGGGTTAGGAAAAATAGTTTTTGTTGATTACAGACATTTTTTTTTTTTTTAAAGGGAACCATTCAGAGGATAAATACAGAGGCTGCAATTGCAGAGAGGTTTTTAAGGTTCATATTCTGTGATATCCTTAAAAGCTAAGATCACTTTTTTTCCTGGGGCTAAGGTAAGGCCTTGTTCTAAAAATCAAAAAAAAGTTTTTAATTTTTGTAATGTACAGAGGTACATTATTGGTTAGTGATGCACAGATATATAAATCGTCCCCAAAAATTATCAGCCGAAAACAGAGTTATTTTGCCAATAATGATACTTGTCTTCAATGCAAAAAAGCCCCCCATTGACTTCAATGCAAAAACGTCCCCCCATTGACTTCAAAGCAAAACGGAGTCCCAATAAATTCAATGGTAAATCACCCCGTATTTACGTCAATGCAAAAACGCCCCCCATTGACATCAATGCAAAAATGCTCCCCACTGACTTCAATGCAAAATCACCTCCTATTGACATCAATGCAAAGACGCCTCTACTTAAGTTATTTAATTTTATATGTATTTAATTTGATTTTCTGTCCAATGTTTGTGTATTACATTCGATAAAAGTTATTTGACGTTGTTTGTTTTTTTAATTCATGTTCATTTAAATTTATAATATTATTTAAAAAGTCAAATACAATACAATCATGTATGAAAAATATATTTTTTTAAAAACTGTTCATTTCTGTTTTTGTAAAAATAGTTTTTGTTGATTGCAGACAATTTTCTTTTTTTAAAAGGGAACCATTCAGAGGATAAATACAGAGGCTGCCATTGCAGAGAGGTTTTTTTTTTAAGGTTCGTATTCTGGGATATCCTTAAAGGCGAAAATCACTTTTTTTTTTCTGGGGCTAAGGTAAGATCTTGTTCTAAAAATCAAAGAAAGCTTTTAATTTTTCTGCAACAGAGGTATATTAATGGCTAGTGATGCACAGATATATATTGACCCCAAAAATGTTTAGCCCCAAAAATTAGCGAAAAATAGGGTTGTTTTGCTGATCATGATACTTGACATCAATGCAAAAACACCATCCATTGACTTCAATGCAAAAACGCCCCCCATTGACTTCACTGCAAAATTGAGTCCCATTGACTTCACTGCAAAATCACCTTTATTTAAGCTATTTAATTTTATATGTATTTAATTTGATTTTCTGTCCAATGTTTGTGTATTACATTTGATAAAAGTTATTTGACGTTAATGGATTTTTTTTTTTAATTCATGTTCATTTAAATCTATGATATTATTTAAAAAGTCAAATACAATTATGTAGGAAAAATATATTTAAAAAAAAACTGTCCATTTCGGTTTTCGGAAAAATATTTTTTGTTGATTGCAGACAATTTTCTTTTTTTAAAGGGAACCATTCAGAAGATATATACAGAGGCTGCCATAGCAGAGAGGTTTTTAAAGGTTCATATTCTGTGATATCCTTAAAGGCTGAGATCACATTTTTCTGGGGATAAGGTAAGGTCTTGTTCTAAAAATCTGGATTTTTTTTTTTTTTTATTATTATTAATGTTCATTTAAATGTATGATATTATTTAAAAAGGCAAATACAATACAATTATGTATGAAAAATATATATTTTTTTAAAAACTATCCATTTCGTTTTTGGTTTTCGGCCAAGTGCATCCTGAATTTTCAGTTCCAGTTTTTATGCTGAATTTTAATTTTGGTGCACCATTATTAATGGTATATTGGTACATAGGGGAGCTAGAATTTAGGAAGGAAAAAAAAAAAAAAAAAAAAAAAAAGGGTCAGCTGGTGAACTGCATCCTGTGTCTTACTGGTTTTCACATCCCATATATTCATACCAGGAAGTTATGAAGTTTTCCATGGAACTCAGCAGAGGCTAAAAAGGTAAGGCTTTGTTCTAAAAATCAAACAAAGCTTTTATTTTTCTGCAACAGAGGTACATTATTGGTTAATGATGCACAGATATATCGGCCCTGAAAATCTGCATTTTGCCAAAAGAGGAAAAAAAAAAAAGTGCTGATAGTGATAAATGACTTCAATCCAAAACCGTGTTCCATTGACTTCAATGCAAAAAACGCCTCTATTTAAGTTGTTTAGTTTTATACAGTTGCAAGAAAAAGTATGTGAACCCCTTGGGATTACGTGGAGTTTTGCATGAATTGGGCATAAAATGTGCTCTGAACGTCATCTAAGTCACAACAATAGAAGAACACAGTCTGCTGAACATAATACTACACAAACATTAGATGTTGCCATGATTTAATTGCACATAACATGTAAACATTCACAGTGCAGGGAGGAAAAAGTATGTGAGGCCCTAGCTTAATGACTTCTCCCAGAGATAATTGGAGCCAGGAGTGAGCCAACCTTGACTCCAATCAGTGTGATGATATTGGATGTGTTGTTGACAGCTGTCCTGCCCTTAAAAAAAACACACACCTGTTTTGGGCTTACTGGTTTCAAGAAGCACTGTCTGATGTGAACCATGCCTCGCAGAAAAGAGCTCTCAGAATACCTACGATCAAGAATTGTTGACTTGCATGAAGCTGGAAAGGGTTACAAAAGTATCTCCAAAAGCCTTGATGTTCATGTGTCCACGGTAAGACAGACTGTCTACAAATAGAGAAAGTTTAGCACTGTTGCTACTCTCCCTAGGCGTGGTCGTCCTGTAAAAATGACTGCAAGAGCACAGCGCAGAATGCTGCATGAGGTAAAGAAGAATCCCAGAGTGTCAGCTAAAGACCTACAGAAATCTCTGGCACATGCTAACATTTTTGTTGACACATCTACAATAAGGAAAACATTAAACAAGAATGGAGTACATGGGAGGACACCACGGAGGAAGCCATTGCCCAATTCATGCAAAACTCCACGTAATCCCAAGGGGTTCACATACTTTTTCTTGCAACTGTATATATTTCATTTTATTTTCTGTCTAATGTTTGGGAGTTACTTCCAATAAAAGTTATTTTACTGGATTGTTATTTTTAAAATTCATATTCATGATATTAATGAAAAAGTTGAATATAATACAAATATATATATATATATATATATATATATATATATATATATATATATTGTGGGAACTCGCTTCAAAGTGGTAGAGCTTTGTTAACGCACACAGAAACTCGCTTATTTTTCAGGGCCTTTTTAGCCCACTTTTATTTAAATGAAAGTCCTGTAGCATAAAGGTTTCCCACGCAGGGGTTTCCACCATCACACAAATCAAACAATACTCAGCCTTCTGGCTCTCTCAGGGATACCACTCTATGTCTGTCTCCTGCAGACTCCTTCCAAAAGGTTCGTTTTTGCACACACAGCAAACTTCTAGCACACAGCTAGTTTGGCTTCCACCTCTCCTGGTGAAGCCCACCTGACTCCAAGGCAGTGACCTCCTGCCTGCCGGGGTGGAGCCCTCCTGACTCCTGTCTGCCGGGGTGGAGCCCTCCTGACTCCTGTCTGCCGGGGCGGAGCCCTCCTGACTCCTGTCTGCCGGGGCGGAGCCCAGAATCATGGCCTGGCCTCCCCTAAAAGGCCTGCACACACCTGTGCAATCAGCACGCTGGCTGCTCCCAAAATATGGGCCCAGGATTGGAGATTTCATCCCTCCCAAATCTCTAAGAAATCTCCAGGCTACAGGTCCCAAAACAGGCTTTACAAACCAAAGAAGAAACTGATAAACCAGTTCCCTCTGCATTATGAGATCTGCCTGGAGCCCCTCAACCTGTATGGTTGGGAATCCTGGGTCACCACTGTGATTTCCACCGTGGCAGGATACCACACTGCCACATATCCCCCCCCCTTTGTTTTGATCCCATAGGGGGCAGAACACACAAGCCCAAACTCTTTAATTTGGCACCTCTGTGCCAGCTTTCCCTCATATGAGCCCATTCCTGACTGACATTGCTTTCAAAGGGAAACGTTCCTTCCTGCCTTATGAGGCGACTTTCCCTGTGTTCTCCTACTACACGGACTTGGGCTCTATAAAGACACTGTGCCTTTTTACGGGTACGCTTCCAAAAGCGTTGCCTCTCTATTTTCCTTGGGGCCACCCAAGTCACCTTCCCATTAAGGAACTTCCAAAACTTAGGACCTTTCTGAGGCTGAGGTTGACGCCTGAGCTTTAGGTGTCTGATAATTTTAAAGCTACGCTGCACTCTCAACCGCCGGTTTCCCTTTACCTTTGAAGGGGTCACGCTTTTAAACACAAAAAGTGTGGGTTCTTTTATTGGGGTTACCTTAGTCTCTCTCTGCATTCTATGTACAGGCATCTTCTTACTGACAAAACCTAGCTCTGTTTGTTTCCCCCCGTACACTGCATGCTTCCTTTGGTCACTGACATTCTCAGACGACAGCAATGTCCTACTCTCCTTCTGAAGGACAGCCCACCTGTCTTGCACTTCAGATATTTTTATGTCAGAGGACCTCTTTAAATAATCCACTTCCTTAAAGTTTTCCTTCAGGGCAGATATGCCATTTAAAGTTTCTCTTCCCAGAGCACCCTCCTGAACCTGTAGGGGGCCTAATTCAACTGCAGCTTTTAGCTCAGCTGTTTCTACCACATCATTACCCACCACATCACATGTTTCAGGGTTATCAGCACACATGTCCACTTGGCCTTCAGGTCCATCATTAGGTTTATGGTCACCCACAGAAACTAAATGATCAACATTTACCAGTGCCTCGCACTTTTCATCATCATCAACATTTACAAGGGTCTTGCATTTTTCCTCATGGTCAGAAACATCCACACCTTTGTCAGAATTAATTTCAATGTTTGGCAGGGCAGTGTCTGGAGACCAAGTGCACAGCGTGGAGTGGTTGTCTCCCATGGCAACGTCGCTATCCACCAGCTCCACTGGCACATGAACCTCTTCCAGCAACTGTCCTGACACCCAACCGTCATCACATAATTCCACATTTGGTTTACTGACCCCAATCACTTGATTTGTGCCATCTGACACTTCCACCAACACTGGCTCATTTGGAATCACACTATTCATTCCCACACCATTGGATCCTGGTTTGTGGGCACGATCTCTGCTATGTGCTCAATCTCACTTGGCCCGTCCATATTGGGAGGGAGACCATCTGCAGCAACAGCAAGTGTGCCCTTGTCTATAAGCTGCTCTGCAGGCCCTCCATTTAGCACAGCAGAAGTCATGTCCACTCCACTGTTGGAAGCAGAGGTCCCATTCAACAAAGCCAACAGGTTTTCAGCCCATCTGTCCCAGTCTTTCTCGGTGCTCCAATCAGAGGTACTACGCAGTACTCCATCAACTGCAGGAGGAGACACAGGACAGAGTGGCTCAGCAGACACATCACATATCACTTTTGTCCAAACAAAACTGTGGCACTAAATTTTTAACCTCAACAGGTTGCAATACCACACCCTCACCACCGTACTCTGATGGCGCTTCATTCAACTCAGGAACACGTCCATACATATTGTCAGTACTGACAGCCTCAGTTAACCCATTATCACCATCATACATTGTATTGTCAGTACTGACAGACTCAGTTAACCCATTATCACCATCATACATTGTATTGTCAGTACTGACAGACTCAGTTAACCCATTATCACGATCATACATTGTATTGTCAGTACTGACAGCCTCAGTTAACCCATTATCACCATCATACATTGTATTGTCAGTACTGACAGACTCAGTTAACCCATTATCACCATCATACATTGTATTGTCAGTACTGACAGACTCAGTTAACCCATTATCACCATCATACATTGTATTGTCAGTACTGACAGACTCAGTTAACCAATTATCACCATCATACATTGTATTGTCAGTACTGACAGACTCAGTTAACCCATTATCACCATCATACATTGTATTGTCAGTACTGACAGCCTCAGTTAACCCATTATCATGAGCATTTAACTTATCATTTGGTTCAAGTACTCTCTTGTCCAGAGCAGCACCATAGTTGTCCCAAGCAACCTCTGGCTCCAACACACAGAGCTCCCAGGAAGTTTCCATGGACACCTTTGCAGCCTTGGATACTGTTGCCAAGGGCAACATACTTGTACTCATATTCACATCAACACTGTTATCCTTAGTGAGCTGTGCTAGCCCATCACCAACCATAACATTACATTTACCAACAGTAACACTTTTGTCGGCATGACCATCAGCATTCTCATTGCATATAGACATGACTGTGGTTTTTGCAGGTAATCCCTGGCTATTACCCAGCTGAGCAGCCTGTGAGCCATACCTCACAGCACTCTCTCTCTTTAAAAGGGACACTATATTCAGTTTTAGCAGCTCCATAGCTGACCTGGGAAATCCTCTGCTCTGTCACTGCGGGCTCCTGGGAGGTTTCCCTGGGCATCTCTGCAGCACCTATCACTAGGGAACACGGTGCCAGGACAGTTTTGGTCACCCCTAGTCTAACTTCACCAGCCATCTGCTGGATTATAGCAGGCACCTGCAGAGTCCCCATGTCCTTTTCCATATTTAGTCCTGCTAATCGTTGGGCTGTTCCCTGTGCCTCCCCACTACTCAGGGTAGCACACAGCAGCCAGTCCATGTCCATCTGTATTGTGGAACTCCCTGAAGGACACACTCTCACTTCCTTGGGCTCAGTCCCACAAACTGAATCAGTCTTACCATTTCCTGAAGCAGGTGTCATAGCCTTCACTTGAGTGCGTAGTCTCTCCTCTGTGGTTTCTCCACAGGCTGACTTCCCCATGTGGTCACGGGGCAACACAGCAGCCATTCCAAACCAACTTACACCCCCTGCAGGTAACACAAGATCCCTGTTGCTAGGGGTAACAGTAGACTCGCTCTCAAAAGGCAGTTGGCTATACCTCATGTAAGATGCAGACTGTTGTGCCCTCTGTTCAGGGCTGACCACTTCACCTAAGTGGCCGTAACACGAAACCTTGCATTTCTCTGGTTTTCTGATCTCTTGGCCTTCCAGTGACACCTCTCCCAACCTGGAGCATTGCTGGCCAGCCATGACACGCCGAACTTCCCCTTGAAGAAGGATTTCCTCTTTAAAAGGTGCAGTAGTCATCCTGGTCCCAATCCATCAAATGGTAAATCGACCGGAACTCCCTTGGTAATAAGGTTTGCAGCAACTTTGGCCACCGGTCACTAGGCCATTTTCTCTGTGTAGCACCTTTTTCAAAGTTTTCAAGGAAGTCCCCAACCTCCTCTGTAGGCAGCATGGGTTGCATGTAATCAGAGGCCCAGAACTCAGCACCTTTCACCGTAGACTTTACATTGCAGCTATTGCTACGAGCAACCACACTCCTCTCAAACTTGTGGTCAGCCTGTCTCTCCTTCCTTGCACTCAGAGCCGGCTTGCCAAACACAGTTGCAGTCCCTTGCTTTGATATGCAACTTTGCAATGGAGGCTGGGACAAAGGGCATTTGGAGACAGCGTGCCCCCACTCCCTGCATCGCAAGCATCGTTCATACCAGCGTGTCTTGTCCAGGCTCCCCACATTGCAGCCTTTTTCCAGCTTAGGACTCTGCATATTCATAGCTGGTCTCCTTTCACCAGTGTTGCCAGCAGCAACAACATGCACTTCCCACTTTGGCAAACTCTGTTCATCCATGTATGGGGCTCGTTCTGGGGATAACAACCCCTCCAGCCATAGGGCTCTGTCTCTCATTTCCGCAAATCTTTCTTCTTTTCTTTGCTTTGACCGCCCCATCTTCACAGTCACTTCACAACACTTTTTCACAGTCCAGCATCAAAGAAATGAAGTACTGTCTTTTCAAGGCAGGTTCTCCTCACCTGCACACACAAATTGTGCTGTCCCTTGCACATAAACACAGTTCATATAACTGATGAACTTACTTCTTTTGCAGGGATCTCCAATTCTGCCCACTGCATCCTCCACCATATGTGGGAACTCGCTTCAAAGTGGTAGAGCTTTGTTAACGCACACAGAAACTCGCTTATTTTTCAGGGCCTTTTTAGCCCACTTTTATTTAAATGAAAGTCCTGTAGCATAAAGGTTTCCCGCGCAGGGGTTTCCACCATCCCACAAATCAAACAATACTCAGCCTTCTGGCTCTCTCAGGGATACCACTCTATGTCTGTCTCCTGCAGACTCCTTCCAAAAGGTTCGTTTTTGCACACACAGCAAACTTCTAGCGCACAGCTAGTTTGGCTTCCACCTCTCCTGGTGAAGCCCACCTGACTCCAAGGCAGTGACCTCCTGCCTGCCGGGGTGGAGCCCTCCTGACTCCTGTCTGCCGGGGTGGAGCCCTCCTGTCTCCTGTCTGCCGGGGTGGAGCCCTCCTGTCTCCTGTCTGCCGGGGCGGAGCCCTCCTGTCTCCTGTCTGCCGGGGCGGAGCCCTCCTGACTCCTGTCTGCCGGGGCGGAGCCCTCCTGACTCCTGTCTGCCGGGGCGGAGCCCTCCTGACTCCTGTCTGCCGGGGCGGAGCCCTCCTGACTCCTGTCTGCCGGGGCGGAGCCCTCCTGTCTGCCGGGGTGGAGCTCAGAATCATGGCCTGGCCTCCCCTAAAAGGCCTGCACACACCTGTGCAATCAGCACGCTGGCTGCTCCCAAAATATGAGCCCAGGATTGGAGATTTCATCCCTCCCAAATCTCCAGGCTACAGGTCCCAAAACAGGCTTTACAAACCAAAGAAGAAACTGATAAACCAGTTCCTCTGCATTATGAGATCTGCCTGGAGCCCCTCAACCTGTATGGTTGGGAATCCTGGGTCACCACTGTGATTTCCACCGTGGCAGGATACTGCACTGCCACAATATATATACACATACATACATATATACAGTGGGGCAAAAAAGTATTTAGTCAGCCACCAATTGTGCAAGTTCTCCCACTTAAAAAGATGAGAGAGGCCTGTAATTGGCATCATAGGTAGACCTCAACTATGAGAGACAAAATGAGAAAACAAATCCAGACAATCACATTGGCTGATTTGGAAAGAATTTATTTGCACATTATGGTGGAAAATAAGTATTTGGTCACCTACAAACAAGCAAGATTTCTGGCTCTCACAGACCTGTACCTTCTTCTTTAAGAGGCTCCTCTGTCCTGCACTCATTACCTGTATCAATGGCACCTGTTTGAACTTGTTATCAGTATAAAAGACACCTGTCCACAACCTCAAACAGTCACACTCCAAACTCCACTATGGTGAAGACCAAAGAGCTGTCGAAGGACACCAGAAACAAAATGGTAGACCTGCACCAGGCTGGGAAGACTGAATCTGCAATAGGCAAGCAGCTTGGTGTGAACAAATCAACTGTGGGAGCAATAATTAGAAAATGGAAGACATACAAGACCACTGATAATCTCCCTCGATCTGGGGTTCCATGCAAGATCTCAGCCCGTGGGGTCAAAATGATCACAAGAACGGTGAGCAAAAATCCCAGGACCACACGGGGGGACCTAGTAAATGACCTGCAGAGAGCTGGGACCAACGTAACAAAGGCTACCATCAGTAACACACTACGCCGCCAGGGACTCAGATCCTGCAGTGCCAGACGTGTCCTCCTGCTTAAGCCAGTACATGTCCGGGCCCGTCTGAAGTTTGCTAGAGAGCATTTGGATGATCCAGAAGAGGATTGGGAGAATGTCATATGGTAAGATGAAACCAAAATAGAACTGTTTGGTAGAAACACAACTCGTCGTGTTTGGAGAAGAGAGAAAACTGAGTTGCATCCAAAGAACACCATACCTACTGTGAAGCATGGGGGTGGCAACATCATGCTTTGGGGCTGTTTCTTGGCAAAGGGACCAGGACGACTGATCCATGTACAGGACAGAATGAATGGGGCCATGTATCGTGAGATTTTGAGTGCAAACCTCCTTCCATCAGCAAGGGCATTGAAGATGAAACGTGGCTGGGTCTTCCAACATGACAATGATCCCAAACATACGGCCCGGGCAAGGAAGGAGTGGCTTCGTAAGAAGCATTTCAAGGTCCTGGAGTGGCCTAGCCAGTCTCCAGATCTCAACCCCATTGAAAACCTTTGGAGGGAGTTGAAAGTCCGTGTTGCCCAGCGACAGCCCCAAAACATCACTGCTCTAGAGGAGATCTGCATGGAGGATGGGCCAACATACCAGTGACAGTGTGTGCCAACCTTGTGAAGACTTACAGGAAACGTTTGACCTCTGTCATTGCCAACAAAGGATATATAACAAAGTATTGAGATGAACTTTTCATATTGACCAAATACTTATTTTCCACCATTATTTGCAAATAAATTCTTTCCAACTCAGCCAATGTGATTGTCTGGATTTGTTTTCTCATTTTGTCTCTCATAGTTGAGGTCTACCTATGATGCCAATTACAGGCCTCTCTCATCTTTGTAAGTGGGAGAACTTGCACAATTGGTGGCTGACTAAATACTTTTTTGCCCCACTGTACACACACACACACACATACATATATATATATATATACACACACATACATACACACATTATATATAAATAAAATTGTTTTTTTAACCTCCTTGGCGGTATGATTATTTCCGTAGGCTGTAATTTTTAGGAATAACTCCCTGAAATCTGTCCGAACAAGAGTCTATTAAACATCCCGGGTATGATAAAACTTGAAACACGAAATCATAAATTATAATTTAATAAATAATAATATATTTAATTCAATTATATAATCAAACCAAAAACACTGAAATTTGAAATACAGAGGCAAATTCGCACATCGCTGAGCAAAGTCGCAAAATAGTTTTCAGTGTCTGATGACGAATTTCCCCCACGAATCATTATCACTCAATTCTGCAAGTGGTTCTGATTTACTATCGCTGTTCTCTAGCCGGTCTAAAACCGCTTTTGACATAAAGGGACGCTTTTTGGACGCCATGGACTTTTCTAAGTTTCCAGACAGAAAGAACAGTCAAAATGCAGGCAGGACAAAGCACTCGGGACAAAATGTATGTGAAATGCATTGAAACAGCAATGTTTTACTATATAATAATCATTTAAAAAAAAAAAAAAAGACATTTTTTAAAAATTTCAAATTTGCCGCCGGTTCCGGCGCCCGTGCATCCCGACGTCACAGGGACCGAAACACGGAAGCCGGATGCCGGCCGGAGGAGATGGCCGGGGACACTGCAGGGGACACATTGCGGGAGCGAAGGACAAGGTAAGTGTTGCCGGGACTCCCTGAGCAGCGCCGCAGGGTAAGCCTGAGTGTAGCTTGGGGTTACCGCTCTTGGTATTGAAAGTTTACCCCGAGCTACACTCGGGAATACCGCCAAGGAGGTTAAGAAACTGTCCATTTCGTTTTTTGGCCAAGTGCATCCTAAATTTTTAGTTTTGGTCCACACTTTTCATTTCAGTGCACCACTATTAATGGTATATTGGTACATAGGGGAGCTGGGATTTAGGAAAAAAAAAAAGATGAACTTAGCCTTTAAAGATATCCCAGAAAATGAACCTTAAGAAACCCTCTCTACAATTGCAGCCTCTGTATTTATCCTCTAAATGGTTCCCTTTAAAAAAAAAAAAAACGAATGTCGAAAATCAATAAAAAAATATTTATTTAATCTTTAAAGTAACATTAAAGGTTCCCTTTTTTAAAAAAACAAACAGGTCATACTTACCTGCTCCGTGTAATGGTTTTGCACAGAGCAGACCTGATCCTTCTCTTCTGGGGTCCAAGCAGGCGCTCCTTCTCTTCGGTGAGTGCCCCCATAGGAAGCACTCATGCGGGCTCGCTCCCAAGCCACCTTGTATGTGTCCATTGACTTGGCCCTTCTCACAAAATTTGATTGATAGCAGTGGGATGGCGGCTATACATCTTTTTACTTGTAAGCGCTTTTTACATTCATTAACTTCAATTGTTTGGTTTGCTACAGGATGATTGCCTATTACGCTTTGATTTACATACCGGCATAGAGGAATTGTCAGGAGCAATGATGGTTTGAATTGTCGCAAAGAGTTTATCTATTCAAGGCTTTATTCATATGCAGTTCTGCATGAGCCGTGCGGTGGTGGGTCTCCTTATTGTTCCACATAGACTGGTGGTCACTGGCTCGGGTTTAGGGTGCATGGAGTGGCACTATATGATGTCCATTTGTTTAACCACTTCAAGTCCGGACATTTTCACCCCCTTCCTGTCCAGGCCATATTTCAGCTTTCAGCGCTGACAATTGCACGGTCATGCAACACTGTACCCATATTAATTTTTTATCATTTGTTTTGAGACAGATGAAAATTTATTTTGGTGGTATTTATTCACCACTGGGATTTTTATTTTTTTTGCTATATAAATGAAAAAGTCAAAACATTTTGAAAAAAATTTATTTCTTATAACATTTAGCAAATAAATAATCTTTCTTCATTAATCTTGGCCAAAATTTATTCAGTTATCTTTTTAGTAAAAAAAATAATTAAAAAAAAAAATAATTATATATATATATATATATAATAATAACCCAAATTAGTTTATAACCAAAAAATATAATTTTTCTAAATTTTTATTTTAATTTTTTTATTATTATTTATGTTTTATTTTTAACATTCTGTCACCCTAGCAGTACAGTGTCACCATAGTGACACTGTACTACTTGTGAAGGGTGATGAAGATTTTTTTTTTTTTTATAACACATTGCTTTTACACCCATAAAGGCTGTAAAAGCAATCATTTCTCCTTCTCTCTGGCTGCATTCTTGCAGCCATTGAGAAATACTGTGAGAGCTGTGATTGGTCACAGCTTGTCACATGGTACAAGGATGTTGTGAATAGCATTGGGCCATGTGACCTCTGATCATTCACAGATTTCACTATTATTATTATACAGGATTTATATGGCGCCAACAGTTTGCTCAGCGCTTTACAATATAACGGGAGACAATACAGCAACAATACAGTTCAATCCAAGAGGGTTAGGAGGGCCCTGATCCTTGGAGCTTACAATATAGGAACTAGTAGTAAGCAATGATGTCAGAAGTGACATCTTCCTTACTACTCTTCATGTGATCACTGATTGGCCAATCAGTGATCACATGATCTGGACCTCACACAGAGGTCCCGTTCAGCGATTGTTGTCCTCCGGACACAGCGGGCACTGGATCGTGGTGCTGCACGCTCCCAGGGAGCGCGCACAGGCTGTAAATGCAAACGGCCACCCACTCCTGCACTGCTCCCGTCCAGCCGATTATGTCCATGGACCGGACAGGAAGTGGTTACATTACTACACTATATGAATCTCGTTTTTCGGAGGGTCATTTCTCATATACGAGGAGGAACGTTGAAGGAGAAATTCATAGGATTGATCTCCCTTTACAAATCAAACTATTTTTGATTAGAGGGTAAGAGTAAGGATATAACATGGTGGCACTAGGTGACGTTTTTGAGGATGTCATCAATAAGGGGAGGCACAGTGGCTTAGTGGTTAGCACGTCCGCCTTGCAGTAAATGGATCATGGGTTCAATTCCCGATCATAGCGCCTCCTGCATGGAGTTTGCATGTTCTCCCTGTGCTTGCGTGGGTTTCCTCCCACACTCCAAAGACATGCTGGTAGGTGAATTGGCTCCTGTCTAAATTGTCCCTAGTATGTGTATGTATGAATGTGAGTTAGGGACCTTAGATTGTACGCCCCTTGAGGGTTAGGGACTGATGTGAATGTACAATAGATATGTAAGGTGCTGCGTAAATTGACGGCGCTATACAAGTACCTGAAATAAATAAATGTGAAGATATAGGAATTGAGCACTTAGAGATCCAAGAAATAAGAACTCACCTACGGACATCATAAGCCTGAGGACTTATAATTACATTTGAATGCTGAGCAATGGTTCATTTCTGGGCTTCCTGCGGAGGAAGTGATTTCTTGGCGACCAGGGGTTGTGTACCACGTGGGTGAATTTATAGGTAACACATATTGCATTTTGTGGTAAAACAATATTTGGTGTTTATTTTGGTATTGGAGTTTAGATAGGTATAAAATCAGCCCCTAGGCATGCAGACTGCTTCTACAAACATTGGTGAAAGAATGGGTCGCTCTCAGGAGCTCAGTGACTCCAAGCGTGGTCCCGTGATAGGTGGTCACCTGTGCAATAAGTCCATCCGTGACATTTCCTGGCTGCTAAATATTCCACGCTCAACTGTTAGTGGGATTATAACAAAGTGGAAGCAACTGGGAACAACAGCAACTCAGCCACCAAGTGGTAGGCCACGTCACGACAGCGGGGTCAGCGCATGCTGAAGCGCACAGAAGTTGCCGACTGTCTGCATCCAAGCCTTACATCACCAAATGCAATGCAAAGCATCTGATGCCGAGGTGTAAAGCACGCCGCCACTGGCAGTGGAGACGTGTTCTCTGGAGTGACCAATCACGCTTCTCTGTCTGGCAATCCGATGGACGTGTCTGAGTTTGGTGGTTGCCAGGAGAATGGTACTTGACTGACTGCATTGTGCCAAGTGTAAAGTTTGGTGGAGGGGGGATTATGGTGTGGGGTTGTTTTTCAGGGGTTGGGCTTGGCCCCCTAGTTCCAGTGAAGGGAACTCTTAAGGTATCAGCATACCAAGACATTTTGGACAATTTCATGCTCCCAACTTTGTGGGAAGAGTTTGGGGATGGCCCCTTCCTGTTCCAACATGACTGCACACCAGTGCACAAAGCAAGGTCCATGAAGACATGGAGGAGCCAGTTTGGGGTGGAGGAACCTGACTGGCCTGCACAGAGTCCTGACCTCAACCCCATAGAACACCTCTGGGATGAATTAGAGTGGAGACTGTGAGCCAGGCCTCCTCCCCCGACATCAGTGCCTGACCTGACAAATGTGCTTCTGGAAGAATGGTCCAACCTTCCCATAGACATCCTCCTAAACCTTGTGGACAGCCTTCCCAGAAGAGATGAAGCTGTTATAGCTGCAAAGGGCGGGGCCAACTCAGTATTGAACCCTACGGACTAAGACTGGGGGGCCATTAAAGTACATGTGCTTGTAATGGCCAGCGACCCAATACATTTGGCAATATACTGTATGTAATTTCCTGCTTGTTTGATTGGCTCACTGATTTTCCCAGATGTCTGCGCTAAGATACAAGTCAGCTTTAGGCATCCCCTGCAACAAAAATTTCATTTTTGGTGAGATACTCCCAAAGGGAAAACGCATCTAAAAGAATGCAGACCCTGCCACTTTCCTTAGAACCCTGCAGATGCAGCAGCTGATTGATAATTATAAAATCACTCCCATACAAAGTCACTCTGCACATGGACACAGACAAGCAAACAACTATTTCTTCAGAATAACAAAAGGTAGGAATCTGCAACAAAGTGTGTGAACATTCTTGCAATGTACATAGAATCTCAGGGCTTAAAATGTCAAGTCCTGAGCTACTAGCCAGGCCTTACAGTTACTCCCACCATCAAACACACACAAACAGACACCTGTACACACATACACACACGCACAGAGACACATGTACACACACACACACACACACATACAGACACTTATACACACACAGGCACATGTACATACACAGAAATACACATGCACAGACACATGTACATACATACACGTACAATTGTACATGCATACACAAACACGTACACACACACACACAAACATGTACAGGTACACCCCCCCCCTCCCCATAAAAAGTTGCAGTACTTCGTTGTTCACTCAGAGATCCAGGTACTGCACTCTAGGGGGAGGCAGAGAGCACAGCACACACTCCTTGCTTTGCTTTCACTGCGCTCAGCTATTGAGCAGTCTGACGGCTCCCAGTGCCAATGACAGATGCGGCCTGAGCTCCGAGCCTGCTCAGCAAGACAGCCCTGGGGGACACACTCGCCCCCACTATAATTTCCACTCGCCATTGGCAAGCAGGTAAGTGGAAATTTCAAGCCCTGACATAGATCACCCAGAAGAGTTTTCTCTCAACAAAAAGTGGAGTTACTCTTTAATGCTGGTGACAGACTGCATCATAGCTGTAATTTATTATGGCCAGAGTTCCCCTTTAAAATGCCTTGAAGCAGAGTAATTGGTCGGCATTGGAAACAGATGTATAGAGCGGCAGCGGCAGTCACTGACCCTTAAGAAACTCCGCTCTGCCATCCACTGCAAGAGACATGCCAAGCGCTCGGCCGCTCTTGCCAAAATCTGTTCCTGAGCTGGATGCCCAGCTGTTAATACCCGAGCTAGAAACGGAGCGAGAGGAATATTTATAATGCCTTCAATCTCACAGCTGTCACCCAAAGAGCAGACATTAGCATTTTATTACATGACAACGAAATACCTACAGCAAGAATGATCTCCAGCACCACAAAGCATTTCAGCACCAAAAGGAAATCATATAGGCAGCACATTCTCACGCTGGACGAACCGGGATTATTTTAAAGTAAATATGTGCGGTTCATTTTGTTTCGAATCGATAATTCGGACGAAATTTTAGTTATTCAGAGGTATCCGAATTTCTGAATTACAACCGTAATGAAGTTAAACGAATCTGAAATAATAAAACAAAATTACACCTGCAATTTGAATCAAAATTGAATTCGAAAACAAGAATAGAATCAAACAGAATAGAAAATAAAAGAATACAATAAAGTTACATAGTCTGGCTGAAAAAAGACAAAAGTCCATCCAGTTCAACCATAGAAAAAAAGCTATAATCCTATACTCACAGCTGATCCAGAGGAAGGCAAAATAAACCTTTCTATATTTGGAGATTAAATTTATTTTCCTCCGGACATAAAGAGTGCCCCCTTGTCCTCTGTGATGACCTCAGGGGGAATAACTACACCGAGTTCCCTATGGATGAATGGATTTATACATGGAGATCATATCCCCCCTTATGTATTATACATGGTGATCATACCCCCCCTTATGTATTATACATGGAGATCATACCCCCCCTTATGTATTATACATGGTGATCATACCCCCCCCCTTATGTATTATACACGGAGATCATATCCCCCTTATGTATTATACACGGTGATCATATCCCCCCTTATGTATTATACATGGAGATCATATCCCCCCTTATGTACTATACATGGAGATCATATCCCCCCTTATGTATTATACATGGTGATCATATCCCCCCTTATGTATTATACATGGAGATCATATCCCCCCTTATGTATTATACATGGAGATCATATCCCCCCTTATGTATTATACATGGAGATCATATCCCCCCTTATGTACTATACATGGTGATCATATCCCCCTTATGTATTATACATGGAGATCATATCCCCCCTTATGTATTATACATAAGGGGGGGATATGTATTATACAATACATAAAGGGGGGATATGATCTCCATGTATAATACGTAAGGAGGGATATGATCTCCATGTATAATACATAAGGGGGGGGTATGATCTCCATGTATAGTACATAAGGGGGGATATGATCTCCATGTATAATACATAAGGGGGGATATGATCTCCATGTATAATACATAAGGGGGGATATGATCTCCATGTATAATACATAAGGGGGGATATGATCTCCATGTATAGTACATAAGGGGGGATATGATCTCCATGTATAATACATAAGGGGGGATATGATCACCGTGTATAATACATAAGGGGGATATGATCTCCGTGTATAATACATAAGGGGGGATATGATCTCCGTGTATAATACATAAGAGGGATATGATCTCCATGTATAATACATAAGAGGGATATGATCTCCATGTATAATACATAAGGGGGGATATGATCTCCATGTATAATACATAAGGGGGGATATATGATCTCCATGTATAATACATAAGGGGGATATGATCTCCATGTATAATACATAAGGGGGGGATATGATCTCCATGTATAATACATAAGGGGGGATATGATCTCCATGTATAATACATAAGGGGGGATATGATCTCCATGTATAAATCCATTCATATAGTTTAATAAAAAGACCTCATAGATGAGTTCTTGCTGGAAAAAAATATTTTACGCAATAGACAGCATGGATTCATGAAAGACAGAAGTTGTCAAACAAATCTGATTTTTTTTTTATGAGGAGGCGAGCAAAACCTTGGACAGGGAGCTGGCGGTGGACGTGGTATACTTGGAAAGAGGGCTGGCGGTGGACGTGGTATACTTGGACAGAGGGGTGGCAGTGGACGTGGTATACTTGGACAGAGGGGTGGCGGTGGACGTGGTATACTTGGACAGAGGGGTGGCTGTGGACGTGGTATACTTGGACAGAGGGGTGGCAGTGGGCGTGGTATACTTGGATTTTGCAAAAGCATTTGACACAGTTCCCCACACACGGCTAACGTGTAAGGTAAAGTCTACAGGCTTGGAAAAATCCATATTTTTGAATAAAAGATGGTATTCAGAGAGTAGTGGTTAGTGATTCATACACTGAATGGTCTAGGGGTGTCAGTGGTGTACCCCAAGGTTCAGTGTTATTAGTGGTGTACCCCAAGGTTCAGTGTTGGGACCTTTACTTTTTAATATATTTATCAACAATCGGGTCTGAGATTATAAATCCCATTTCAGTCTTTGCAGATGACACCAAGCTGTGCCGTGGAATAACGTCCTTACAGGATGTCTCCAACTTACAAGCCGACCTCAATGCTCTGTGTAATTGGGCAACTATGTGGCAAATGAGGTTTAATGTTGATAAATGTAAGGTTCTGCACTTGGGGGCTAACAATTATACATATACATGGAGATCATATCCCCCCTTATGTATTATACATGGTGATCCTATCCCCCCTTATGTATTATACATGGAGATCATATCCCCCCTTATGTATTATACATGGAGATCATATCCCCCCTTATGTATTATACATGGAGATCATATCCCCCCTTATGTATTATACATGGTGATCATATCTCCCCTTATGTATTATACATGGAGATCATATCCCCCCTTATGTATTATACATGGAGATCATATCCCCCTTATGTATTATACATGGAGATCATATCCCCCCTTATGTATTATACATGGAGATCATATCCCCCCTTATGTATTATACATGGAGATCATATCCCCCTTATGTATTATACATGGAGATCATATCCCCCTTATGTATTATACATGGAGATCATATCCCCCCCTTATGTATTATACATGGAGATCATATCCCCCCTTATGTATTATACATGGTGATCATATCCCCCTTATGTATTATACATGGTGATCATATCCCCCCTTATGCATTATACATGGAGATCATATCCCCCCTTATGTATTATACATGGAGATCATATCCCCCTTATGTATTATGTATTATACCACGTCCACCGCCAGCCCTCTGTCCAAGTATACCACGTCCACGGCCAGCCCTCTGTCCAAGTATACCACGTCCACGGCCAGCCCTCTGTCCAAGTATACCACATCCACCGCCAGCCCTCTGTCCAAGTATACCAAGTCCACCGCCACCCCTCTGTCCAATTATATCACGTCCACCGCCACCCCTCTGTCCAATTATACCACGTCCACCA
Source organism: Staurois parvus (assembly GCF_062004578.1). Taxonomy (NCBI): domain Eukaryota; kingdom Metazoa; phylum Chordata; class Amphibia; order Anura; family Ranidae; genus Staurois; species Staurois parvus. Next base: position 1,091,275 of record NW_028318505.1, read on the forward strand.
CCAGCCCTCTGTCCAAGGTTTTGCTCACCTCTTCATAAAAAAAAAAAAATCAGATTTGTTTGATAACTTCTGTCTTTCATGAATCCATGCTGTCTGTTGCGTAAAATATTTATTTCCAGCAAGAACTCATCTATGAGGTCTTTAATTAAACTCTCCAGTATCTTCCCAACTATAGAAGTAAAACTAACAGGTCTGTAATTACTTGGTAAAGATTTTGACCCCTTTTTAAATATTGGCACCACATTGGCCTTACACCAATCCAGTGGTACTATGCCAGTCATTAAAGAGTCCCTAAAAATTAAAAACTATGGCTTTGAAATGACAGAGCTCAATTCTTTAAGGCCCCGTGGGTGTATGCCACCCGGTCCAGGTGCTTTATTCACCTTTATTATGTCTAAATATTTTTGGATCATATCAATTGTGAGCCAATGTGGATCATCTGGGGGGTGTCGGTACCACGCCCATTATGGACAAGAGCCCCCCCATGCTCCTTTGCATACACAGAGCTGCAGAAGGGATTTCATACATTTGCCTTCTTTGTCCCCAGTCACCCCCTCTAGATGATCCTGTAAAGGGCCTACATGCTCGGACCGGACCTTTCTACTATGAATATATTTGAAGAATTTTTTGGGGTTGGCCCTGCTGTCTCTTGCAATCTGTCGCTCGGTTTCAATTTTTGCAGCCTTTATTTCCTTTTTGCATATTCTGTTATATTCTTTGAAATGTTTTTTGAAACGTTCCTTCATTTTTATATTTAATAAAAGCTCTTTACCTATAAATTACAGCTTCTTTTAACTTTGGCCATAAGCCACATAGGTTTGATTTTTAGACTTATAAACTTGTTGCCCATGGGAATATATTTTGCAGTGTGTTCACATACAGTCTTTTTGAAGAACTCCCATTTCTGTGTTGTGTTCATCGCTGCCAATATTCCCTCCCAGTCTAAGTCTTGGAGAGCAGCTCTCAGCCTTGACAAATTAGCTCTTTTAAAGTTAAGCATTTTTATTTTTTCTGTATGTGCTTGCTGTTTACAGCTAACAATAAATGAAATCATGTTATGGTCACTGCTACCCAGATGTTCTTTTAGATGGACATTCGTAATAAGCTCTGCATGGTTTGAGATTACCAGGTCAATCAGAGCATCATTCCTAGGTGGGACCTCTATGAACTGTACATAAAATTGTCATGTAGTGGGTTTATATATTTATGTCCTTTAACTGTTCCTGCAGTACCAATAGAAAAGAATAGAATAAAAACAAGAATGAACAGAATAAATTTGATTTCCAATAGATTAGATCAGAATAGAATAGAAAAGAATAGAGAATAAAAGAACAGAAAAAATATTTTTTTGAAATTTGAATTGAACACATTTGAATTCGAATAGAAAAATAGAAAAGAACGGAAAAGAAATTCGAACTGAATAGATTCAAACTTGAATAGAATACATTAGAAAAAAAAATACAAAATAGAAAAGAATAGAATAAAAAAAAAGTAAAAACTAGAAAACAAAAGAACAGAATGAAAAGAACAGAGCATAAAAAATGTAATAGAGTAGAAAAGAAAAAGAAAGAATATAACAGTCTTGCTAAATTCGAATAGAATAAATTTGAATGCCGATTAGAATTTTCTGAATTCAGTCTAATTGAATTCAATTTGACTGAATTCTGAAATTTCAAATAAATGAAACAAATTCTGAAAACAAATTTAACTAAAGTAATATTTTTAAATAATGAATCGACACAAAATGAAACAAATTGTTATATTCTGCACGTTTTTTTTTTTTTATAAGGAGGTTTAACACTATAAAGCTCAGCTCTAGATTATTCAGAAAAAAAAAAAAAATCAAGAGCAGAGTTGTATAAATCTTGAAATATAACCTATTGAGTGTGATCTGCAATGTAACATTTCAAAGAAAGCAGAATTATAAATACTAACAGCCCAGTTCATTAAAGCAGAACTTTACTCTCTCAAATTAACTGAAATTTGGGCGGGGGGGGGGGGGGTTGGCGCAGCCCTCCCCAACACCCCCCTAGATCTGACTCTACAGCATTTACTTACCCTGGCGCCCCTGCATTTGTTGCTATTGGGAACATGGCAGCCTCTGCATCCCATCCAGCCGTGCATTTACATTGTCAATGTAGGCTGCTATGTTTGCATGGCATCTCCAGCGTCCCTCTAGATGGGTCCCAGGGCTGCATGCTGAACTCTCTGGGGCTGCAGGTTGGACACCACTTTTTTTTTTATTCCCGAAAAAAGAAAATACTGCAAGTGAACAAAAAACGTGCAAGTGCAAAACCCCAACACAAAAAAGTGTACTTAGGGGTGTGCTTTAGTCCACCTCCCAAAGGGGTAGGATCTCTACCCTAATTCCCCGAGCGTGAGGCTCCTTGCAGGGACCGAGGTTTCCACATGGTCTGCCTAGCCAAAAGGCCTGGTGGACCCCTCTCCTTGTGGCTAGCCGAAGCCAACCACCAAGTACTAGGTCAGGGGGCTCTCCCGAAGAGAGACCCCCCCTCCCCCCCCCCAGGAACAGGGTAGGAAGGAACCAAAAGGCCACACATCTTCCCCCTAGACTTCAGGGCAGGCCCGAGGACCCACAGCTTGCCATGCATGAAAAAAACCCCACACACATACAGGTGAAATTCAAAAAATTAGAATATGGTGCAAAATTTCATTTATTTCAGTAATGCAACTTAAAAGGTGAAACTAATACATGAGATAGACTCATTACATGCAAAGCAAGATCGTTCAAGCCGTGATTTGTCATCATTGTGATGATTATGGCTTACAGCTCATGAAAACCCCAAATCCACAATCTCAGAAAAATAGAATATTGTGAAAAGGTGGAATATTCTCGGCTCACAGTGTCCCACTCTAATCAGATCATTAAGCCATAACACCTGCAAAGGGTTCCTGAGCCTTTAAATGGTCTCTCAGTCTGGTTCAGTAGGAATCACAATCATGGGAAAGACTGCTGACCTGACACCATCATTGACACCCTCCATAAGGAGGGAAAGCCTCAAAAGGGAATTGCAAAAGAAGTTGGATGTTCCCAAAGTGCTGTATCAAAGCACATTAATAGAAAGTTATGTGGAAGGGAAAAGTGTGGAAGAAAAGGGTGCACAAGCAGCAGGGATGACTGTAGCCTGGAGAGCATTGTCAGGAAAAGGACATTCAAAAGTGTTGGGGACTTTCACAAGGAGTGGACTGAGGCTGGAGTCAGTGCATCAAGAGCCACCACACACAGACGGATCCTGGACATGGGCTTCAAATGTCATATTCCTCTTGTCGAGCCGCTCCTGAACAACAAACCACGTCAGAAGCGTCTTACCTGGGCTAAAGAAAAACAGACCTGGTCTGTTGCTCAGTGGTCGAAAGTCCTCTTTTCTGATGAGAGCAACTTTTGCATCTCATTTGGAAACCAAGGACCCCGAGTATGGAGGAAGAATGGAGAGGCCCAAGGACCCCGAGTATGGAGGAAGAATGGAGAGGCCCAAGGACCCAGAGTATGGAGGAAGAATGGGGAGGCCCAAGGACCCAGAGTATGCAGGAAGAATGGAGAGGCCCAAGGACCCCGAGTATGGAGGAAGAATGGAGAGGCCCAAGGACCCCGAGTATGGAGGAAGAATGGAGAGGCCCAAGGACCCCGAGTATGGAGGAAGAATGGAGAGGCCCAAGGACCCAGAGTATGGAGGAAGAATGGAGAGGCCCAAGGACCCCGAGTATGGAGGAAGAATGGAGAGGCCCAAGGACCCCGAGTATGGAGGAAGAATGGAGAGGCCCAAGGACCCCAAGTATGGAGGAAGAATGGAGAGGCCCAAGGACCCCGAGTATGGAGGAAGAATGGAGAGGCCCAAGGACCCCGAGTATGGAGGAAGAATGGAGAGGCCCAAGGACCCAGAGTATGGAGGAAGAATGGAGAGGCACACACTGCAAGATGCTTGAAGTCCAGTGTGAAGTTTCCACAGTCTGTGTTGATTTGGGGAGCCATGTCATCTGCTGGTGTTGGTCCACTGTGCTTCATTAAGTCCAGGGTCAACGCAGCCGTCTACCAGGAGATTTTGGAGCACTTCATGCTTCCTTCCGCAGACGAGCTTTATGGGGATGCTGACTTCATTTTCCAGCAGGACTTGGCACCCGCCCACACTGCCAAAAGCACCAAAACCTGGTTCATTGACCGTGGGATTACTGTGCTTGATTGGCCAGCAAACTCGCCTGACCTGAACCCCATAGAGAATCTATGGGGCATTGCCAAGAGAAAGAGGAGAGACATGAGACTGAACAATGCAGAAGAGCTGAAGGCCGCTATTGAAGCATCCTGGTCTTCCATAACACCTCAGCAGTGCCACAGGCTGATAGCTTCCATGCCACGCCGCATTGAGGCACTAGTCAATGGACTCTCTGCCTCCCCGGTAGATACCTTTGAATCAGGAGGCACTTGGGCCCCTCCGGTTTTCCTGGGGGAATTACTCCCAGGCCTCAACTGCCTGTGGGCACCACGGTTTCTGTTCTAGTGGTAATAGCCTTCACAGCCCCCATTATACCAGCAGGAGTACTATGCAGCCAACTATCCTTGCCAAGAGATAAGAATGATGGTGGAGCACCCCTATTGGACACTGATAAGAAGAGATACTACACTTGATCTTGGCCAAGAAGCAGCACCAGTTGTTACCTGTTCAGCTGCTATGCCTTCTGCTGAGTCTCACCTAAAGCACTACAATGAGTAAAGCCCACGCTCCCTGCTGACTGGCAAGCTCTGGCTCAGTGTGTGTGTGGGGGGGGGGGGGGGTATGCCGGACCTCTGCAGAGAAATACTCTTTGTGTGGAAGCAGTGGTCTCTCTGCAGAGGTTCTATACGCCTCCTGCTGAGTCACAGCTATAGCCCTACAATGAGTAAAGCCCATGCTCCCTGCTGATTGGAGAGCTCTGGCTCAGTCTTGGAGGGATGGGAGGTATGTCAGACAGACCTCTGCAGAGAAATGCATTCTCAATGCGGAAGCAGTGGTCTCCCGGCAGAGGTTCTATACGCCTCCTGCTGGGTCACACATTATAGAACTACAATGAGTAAAGCCCAACGAGTAAAGCCCTGGGATGTCAGACCTCTGCAGAGAAATGCTCTTTTTGCGGAAGCAGCGGTCTCTCTGCAGAGGTCATATACACCCTGGTTCAGTGAAGGGGGGGGGGGGGTATGCCAGACCCCTGCAGAGAAATACATTCTCAGTGTGGAAACAACAGTCTCTCTACAGAGGTCATATACACTCTGGCTCAGTGAAGGGGGGCACGCCAGACCTCTGCAGAGGAAAGCTCTTTGTGTGGAAGCAGCGGTCTCTCTGCAGAGGCCATATATACCCTGGCTCAGGGAAGGGTGGTTTGCCAGACCTCTGCAGAGAAATGCATTCTCAGTGTGGAAGCAGCGGTCTCTCTGCAGAGGCCACATATACCCTGGCTCAGGGAAGGGTGGTTTGCCAGACCTCTGCAGAGAAATGCATTCTCAGTGTGGAAGCAGCGGTCTCTCTGCAGAGATTCTATATGCCTCCTGCTGACTTACACCCTTGGGACTACAATGCACACAGCTCATGCTCCCTGCTGATTGGACAGCTGCGGCTCAGCGGGGGATGTGTCAGACCTCTGCAGAGAGACCACTGCTTCCTTACAAAGAGCATTTCTCTGCAAAGGTCTGACATCCCCCCACACTGAGCCAGGGTGTATGTGACTTCTGCAGTGAGACCACTGAGGGCGCAAGGGTCTCGCTCTGCTACCAAAGCACCAAACATCCCAGATTTTGTAAAGGAACGCCTTAGTAGAGTGTTAGAGTTCCATTCAAAGTGAAGGGCAGCACTATGCGTATAATGTGCGCTGCATGTAAATGGGTCCAGGGAAAATCTTCCCCATGGGGCAATAACAACCTCCAAGTCTCTATCCCTCCTCCAGCCATAATACACAGGAGGTTCTATGGCCACAGCAGTGGAAGGAGTTCCAGGAGCCCGGGGTGGGGAAGGGAGAGGGCAGACACAGATCGGAGGGAAAGTGAAGATGTGAGGCTTCACACTCACGGCATGTCGCGAATTCCCCCAGATAGCTGATGTCAATCTTAGCTGGGCGCCCCGTGCACCGCTATATCTCTACCCCCGGGAACATCCTCCCTCAAACTTCCGTTCCGCCCTCTCCTCCCTTCCCGCTGTCCGCCAGGCAGTGACATTCCTTCAAGCTCTTAAAACCGCAGTAGCTTATATACTAAAAGTTCAAATCTTCTCCGCCGCTTCACCTCCCCGTGAGAGCAGCTAATAAAGCGTGGCAGGGATTTAGTGAGTTGCCCCGCCTTAAGCGGCCATCTTTGTTTTGGGAAATCAAAGTCACTTCCGGCCCCGCGTTCCCCTGGTAACGGCACAGCCGCGCTGAACAGAGGCTCGGGGAGCACCCAGTGAGGTGAGAGTGGTCTGCTGGGGTGGGGAAGTATGATGTTCCTGTCCGCCTTGGGCCCTCAGGGGCCACACTGTGCTAGCAGGCTCCTCTGTGGAGTGTCTGGCTCTTAAAGAGGACCTGTCATGGGGGATTTCTGTACCCCATAGAATTGCTGCTTGTCTGTGGCTGGTGATGTGAAAGAGATTCCCATCAACTGGAGCTGATGGTGATACAGATTGTATATTTATAGAATTAAAGTGTATATACACCCCAAAATATACCTGCTCACCAGGCATGAGATTAAGTTTCTTTTTCCAGGGCTTTCCCTTTATTTTTCTGCCAGCAACACACTTCCTGTCCCGGGGTGACAACGCTGCTCCCTCACAGATACGGGGTGAGCGAGCGTTGTCACCCTGAGACAGGAAGTGTGTTCCATAACAGGACTACAGAACACATCCCCCCCCCCCTCATCTCCGTTACATCTCCACACAAGACACAGAGACAGCAGTGGAAGCCATTGGCTCCTGCTGATGTCAATCAAATCCTATGAGGTGGGGGGGGGGTGTGTGTGGCAGAAGCGCTCTGTGTGTGTCAGTAGATGCAGGCATTGCAGCTCGGGATTGAGCCCACACAAGTGCCCCGATAGGACTCTGCTTCCTTTGGGGAGCTTTGCTCCCATCACGCACGGCAGATACTGTATTCTATTTGAATTTCGGAAGATGGTTATATTCATTCTATTCTATTCTTTTATATTCAATTCTTTTATTTTCTATTCTATTTATCTGTTTGTTTTTTTCTCTTCTCTTTACTTATTTTCTATTCAAATTCAAATTTATTCTATGCAAAAGACAGTTCTAGTCTAATCTTTTCTATTCAAATTTATTCTATTTTGGAAGATGATTCTAATCTATTCTATTCAATTCTTTTATATTCTATTGTTTTTTTCTCTTCTATTCTCTTATTTTCTACTCTTTTCTATTCTATTCAAATTCAAATTTATTCTATGCGAAAGACAGTTCTATTATATTCTATTCTTTTCTTTTCTATTCAAATTTATTCTATTCGAATTTTGGAAGATGACTATATTCATTCTATTCTGTTCTTTTCTATTCAATTCTTTTCTATTCTATTGTTTTTTTCTCTTCTATTCTCTTATTTTCTACTCTTTTCTATTCTATTCAAATTTATTCTATGCGAAAGATAGTTCTATTCTATTCTTTTCTATTCAAATTTATTCTATTCAAATTTTGAAAGATGATTATGTTCATTGTATTCCATTCTTTTCTATGCTTTTGTTTTTTTCTCTTCTATTGTCTTATATTCTACTCTTTTCTATTCAAATTCCAATTTATTCAATGGGAAAGACAGTTATATTCTATTCTTTTCTATTCATATTTATTCTATTCGAATTTTGGAAGATGACTATGTTCATTCTATTCAATTCTTTTCTTTTCTATTCTATTGTTTTTTTCTCTTCTATTCTCTTATTTTCTACTCTTTTCTATTCTATTCAAATTTATTCTATGCGAAAGACAGTTCTATTATATTCTATTCTTTTCTTTTCTATTCAAATTTATTCTATTCGAATTTTGGAAGATGACTATATTCATTCTATTCTATTCTTTTCTATTCAATTCTTTTCTTTTCTATTCTTTTGTTTTTTTCTCTTCTATTCTCTTATTTTCTACTCTTTTCTATTCTATTCAAATTTATTCTATGCGAAAGACAGTTCTATTCTATTCTATTCTTTTCTTTTATATTCAAATTTATTCTATTCGAATTTTGAAAGATGATTATGTTCATTGTATTCTATTCTTTTCTATGCTATTGTTTTTTTCTCTTCTATTGTCTTATATTCTACTCTTTTCTATTCTATTCAAATTCGAATTTATTCTATGCGAAAGACAGTTATATTCTATTCTTTTCTGCTCAAATTTATTCTATTTGAATTTCGCAAAATGGTTATATTCAAACTATTCTATTCTTTATTATTCAATTCTTTTCTATTCTATTGCTTTTTTTCTCTTCTATTCTCTTGTTTTCTATTTTATTCAAATTAGAGTTTATTCAATGCGAAAGACAGTTATATTCTATTCTTTTCTATTCAAATTTATTCTATTCGAATTTCATAAGACAGTTCTATTCATTCTATTTTCTTCTATCCTATTGTTTTTTCTATTCTATTTTTTTCTATTCTATTCAAATGTATTCTATTCGAATTTCGTAAGACAGTTATATTCGTTCTATTTTATGCTATGCTATTGTTTTTTTTTTAATTCTATTCTATCGTTTTCTATTTAAATTTATTCTAATCGAATTTCATAAGACAGTTATATTCATTCATTTTATTCTATCCTATTGTTTTTTTTCCATTCTATTGTTTTCTATTGTATTCAAATTTATTATATTCAAATTTTGGAATACAGTTATATTCTTTCTATTTTATTCCTATTGTTTTTTCTATTCTATTTTATTTTCTATTCTGTTCTATTCTATTCTTTTCATATTCAAATGTTATTTGAATTCCAATTTGGTTTCGTTATTGCGGATTCGTTACTATTGTTGTTTGGAAATTTGGAGACATCCGAATAACGAAAAATTAGTTTGAATTGGGAATGAAACGAACCGCACATGTCTGAAAGAAATGCAGTGAAGGTGTCTGCATGCAGTGTCTATTGGTAGAGTGTATTCCTCGGCGGCCGCCCGCTCACCAATCCTGAAGATACCGAGACTCAGGAGAAGAAGATGTCCTGGAAAAGGCTCTTGAAGAATCCATGTCCAGTGGGAGGTGCCTGAACTGTGTACCTGCTGATGCTGGATCTCAGCCGGGTGTGTCCCGATGACAATGATAGTGACCCTGAACAGTCACTCGACCGACGGGCTGGAAATCGATGGTCTTCCTGCAGGTATATGGCCGCTGCAGATTCGCTGTCTGGACCGCAAGGCCTGCTCTAACTCTCCAGAGCAGCTGGTCCCCTCCTCTTCACCTCAGGCAGTGATCCCAAGAGGGCAAACTTTTCCTGGCCCGGGGTATGCATATCTTCTCCCAGCATGCCCCCGTCTCTCCAGTTGGCTCGACCTTGTAGTTTACTTGTCTTGTACCTGGTCAGAGGCCAAAGTGCTGGGAGTGCTGAGTGTGGAACACCCCTGGAGGTAGGGGAGGAGGATGCTCGGCCCAAAGAAGCACGGGTTGCCAACTGTAGGAGCCTAAAGAGCTGAGATGATGGTCACCTAATCACCTGAAGATGTCAGGACCAGCAGGAGTGACTGCAGAGCAGATGTTCTCCAGAAGTGGCAGGCAGTACTTGACAGCAGGCAGGAAGCAGGGTCAGCAGCCAGGAAAGTGGTCAGCAGCCAGGAAAGTGGTCATGCACAGAAGGTCAATCAGGAACAAGAAGCAAGATCAGGAGCAGGCCGAGGTCAAACACGTGTGATCAGGCAGAAGCAAGATCAGGAGCAGGCCGAGGTCAAACACAGGTGATCAGACAGAAGTAAGATCAGGAGCAGGCCGAGGTCAAACACGGGTGATCAGGCAGAAGCAAGATCAGGAGCAGGCCGAGGTCAAACACGGGTGATCAGGCAGAAGCAAGGTCAGGAGCAGGCTGAGGTCAAACACGTGTGATCAGGCAGAAGTAAGATCAGGAGCAGGCCGAGGTCAAACACGTGTGATCAGGCAGAAGCAAGTTTAGGAGCAGGCCGAGGTCAAACACGGGTGATCAGGCAGAAGCAAGTTTAGGAGCAGGCCGAGGTCAAACACGGGTGATCAGGCAGAAGCAAGGTCAGGAGCAGGCCGAGGTCAAACACGGGTGATCAGGCAGAAGCAAGTTTAGGAGCAGGCCGAGGTCAAACACGGGTGATCAGGCAGAAGCAAGGTCAGGAGCAGGCCGAGGTCAAACACGGGGGATCAGGCAGACGCAAGGTCAGGAGCAGGCCGAGGTCAAACACGTGTGATCAGGCAGAAGCAAGTTTAGGAGCAGGCCGTGGTCAAACACGTGTGATCAGGCAGAAGCAAGTTTAGGAGCAGGCCGAGGTCAAACACGTGTGATCAGGCAGAAGCAAGGTCAGGAGCAGGCCGAGGTCAAACACGTGTGATCAGACAGAAGCAAGGTCAGGAGCAGGCCGAGATCAAACACGGGTGATCAGGCAGAAGCAAGGTCAGGAGCAGGCCGAGGTCAAACACGTGTGATCAGGCAGAAGTAAGATCAGGAGCAGGCCGAGGTCAAACACGGGTGATCAGGCAGAAGCAAGATCAGGAGCAGGCCGAGGTCAAACACGGGTGATCAGGCAGAAGCAAGGTCAGGAGCAGGCCGAGGTCAAACACGGGTGATCAGGCAGAAGCAAGGTCAGGAGCAGGCTGAGGTCAAACACGTGTGATCAGGCAGAAGTAAGATCAGGAGCAGGCCGAGGTCAAACACGTGTGATCAGGCAGAAGTAAGATCAGGAGCAGGCCGAGGTCAAACACGTGTGATCAGGCAGAAGTAAGATCAGGAGCAGGCCGAGGTCAAACACGTGTGATCAGGCAGAAGCAAGTTTAGGAGCAGGCCGAGGTCAAACACGGGTGATCAGGCAGAAGCAAGTTTAGGAGCAGGCCGAGGTCAAACACGGGTGATCAGGCAGAAGCAAGGTCAGGAGCAGGCCGAGGTCAAACACGGGTGATCAGGCAGACGCAAGGTCAGGAGCAGGCCGAGGTCAAACACGTGTGATCAGGCAGAAGCAAGTTTAGGAGCAGGCCGAGGTCAAACACGTGTGATCAGGCAGAAGCAAGGTCAGGAGCAGGCTGAGGTCAAACACGTGTGATCAGGCAGAAGTAAGATCAGGAGCAGGCCGAGGTCAAACACGTGTGATCAGGCAGAAGTAAGATCAGGAGCAGGCCGAGGTCAAACACGTGTGATCAGGCAGAAGTAAGATCAGGAGCAGGCCGAGGTCAAACACGGGTGATCAGGCAGAAGCAAGTTTAGGAGCAGGCCGAGGTCAAACACGGGTGATCAGGCAGAAGCAAGTTTAGGAGCAGGCCGAGGTCAAACACGGGTGATCAGGCAGAAGCAAGGTCAGGAGCAGGCCGAGGTCAAACACGTGTGATCAGGCAGAAGCAAGTTTAGGAGCAGGCCGAGGTCAAACACGTGTGATCAGGCAGAAGCAAGTTTAGGAGCAGGCCGAGGTCAAACAGGTGTGATCAGGCAGAAGCAAGGTCAGGAGCAGGCCGAGGTCAAACACGGGTGATCAGGCAGAAGCAAGGTCAGGAGCAGGCCGAGGTCAAACACGTATGATCAGGCAGAAGCAAGTTTAGGAGCAGGCCGAGGTCAAACAGGTGTGATCAGGCAGAAGCAAGGTCAGGAGCAGGCCGAGGTCAAACACGGGTGATCAGGCAGAAGCAAGGTCAGGAGCAGGCCGAGGTCAAACACGTATGATCAGGCAGAAGCAAGTTTAGGAGCAGGCCGAGGTCAAACACGTGTGATCAGGCAGAAGCAAGGTCAGGAGCAGGCCGAGGTCAAACACGTGTGATCAGGCAGAAGCAAGTTTAGGAGCAGGCCGAGGTCAAACACGTGTGATCAGGCAGAAGCAAGGTCAGGAGCAGGCCGAGGTCAAACACGGGTGATCAGGCAGAAGCAAGGTCAGGAGTAGGCCGAGGTCAAACACGTGTGATCAGACAGAAGCAAGGTCAGGAGCAGGCCGAGATCAAACACGGGTGATCAGGCAGACGCAAGGTCAGGAGCAGGCCGAGGTCAAACACGTGTGATCAGGCAGAAGCAAGGTCAGGAGCAGGCCGAGGTCAAACACGTGTGATCAGACAGAAGCAAAGCCAGGAGGCTAAGCTGGGATCATACACAGGCACTCAGGCAGTAGAACAAGCCAGGGGTCAGAGCAAGGAAAAGAGACAAGACAGGTCAAAGGCAATCTGGGTCGGCAGCAAGAAGTCCAATGATAGCGATACAGAAGCACAGGAACACAGGGGGCTGACGATCATCCACCAACTAGTGGTCAGAGCTGCTGTCTTTTTAAAGGCAAATGGGCGCTAGAGTCTCCTGTCAGTGAGACATTTCAAACCTGGGTGACGAGTGAGCAGGTAGAAGAGCTGTATTGGTGGTTGTAAAGGCTCAAGGTTTTTTTCCTTCATGCATTCTATGCATGAAGGTAAAACAACCTTCTGTGTGCATCAGTGCCCCCAACCCCCTCAATACTTACCCGAGCCTCATCGCGATCCAGCAATGTGAATGACAGCCTCGACTGTCATGGATCTCTGTCTCCCCATTGGCTGCTGCTGTCAATCACAGCCAGTCAGCCAATGAGGAGGGGGCGGGACCAAACTGCGTGAATGGACACTTGGAGCAGCGGGTGCCCCCATAGCAAGGAGCTTGCTGTTGGGGGCACCTGACAGGAGGGATAGGCCAGGAGAGCCTGCATAGGACCCAAGAAGAGGAGGATCCAGGCTTCTCTGTGCAAAACCACACTATCCCCCCCCCCCCCCCCCCCCCCCCAAAAAAATTAACCTCTAGAATCGCTTTAACCACTTCCAGACCGGACACTTTTACCCCCTTCCTGAACAGGGCAATTTTCAGCTTTCAGCGCTATCACACTTTGAATGACAATTGCGCGGTCATGCAACACTGTACCCAAATGAATTTTTTACCATTTTTTTGAGACACATAAAACTTTATTTTGGTGGTATTTATTCACCGCTGGGATTTTTATTTTTTTTTGCTATGTAAATGAAAAGTCCAAAAATTTTGAAAAAAAGTGTTTTTTTAATAAAATTTTGCAAATAAATAATATTTCATCATTAATCTTGGCCAAAATTTATTCCGTTATCTTTTTAGCAAAAAAAAAAAAAAAATCCAAATTAGTTTATAACCAAAAATTATAATTTTTAAACTTTTTTTTTTACATTTTTATTTTATTTTTATATATTTATTTATTTATCGAGTTTATATAGCGCCAAAGGGTTTGCTCAGCGCTGTACAATAGAGGGGGGGACAATACATGAAACAGAACAGTAACATCAAACAGTACACAAGGGGTAAGAGGGCCCTACTCTTTCGAGCTTACAATCTAGGAGGGAGGGGGTAGAGGCACAGGAGGAAACGGCTGTGGGGGATGGAGTGGTAGGAGGAGGGAAGGGCAGCGGCTGTTAGGTGAGGGTGGGGTAGGCTTCCCTGAAGAGGTGGGTTTTCAGGGAGCGCCTGAAGGTGAGGAGGGAAGGTGACAGTCTGATGGATTGGGGTAGTGAGTTCCAGAGGATGTGGGAGGACCTGGAGAAGTCTTGCAGTCGTGCGTGGGAGGAGGAGACCAGGGAGCAAGATAGAAAGAGGTCCTGTGAAGAGCGAAGGGTACGGGTAGGGTGGTACCTGGGAATCAGGTCGGTGAGGTAGTTAGGGGCAGTGTTGTGAATGGCCTTATAGGTCAGGGTGAGCAATTTGAATTTAATGCGTTGGGCAATGGGGAGCCAGTGGAGGGAGAGGCAGAGGGGGGTGGCAGAGGTGGAGCGGCTGGTGAGGTGGATGAGTCTGGCCGCTGAGTTCAGGATGGTCTGAAGCGGGGAGGGCCTGCACTGGGGTAGGCCGGTGAGGAGGGAGTTGCAGTAGTCCAGGCGTGAGATAATCAGGGAGTGTACGAGTAGTTTAGTGGTGTCTGGGGTAAGGAAGGAGCGTATCTTGGCGATGTTGCGGAGGTGGAGCCTGCATGTGTTTGTGAGAGATTTAACATGAGGTTGAAAGGAAAGGTTTGAGTCCAGAATGACGCCAAGGACCTTGGCTTGCTGGGCGGGCTTGATGGTGGTGTTGTTGGTAGTGATGGAAAGGATGGGGGGGCGCGGGCTGGGGGGAAGACGAGAAGCTCGGTTTTGGAGAGGTTGAGTTTGAGGAAATGGAGCGACATCCAGTCAGAGATGTCGTTTAGGAGGTGAGTGATGCGGGCGGAGAATGTGGGGGTGAGGTGAGGGGTGGATAGGTAAATTTGAGTATCATCAGCATAGAGGTGGTAATTGAAGCCGTGGGAGTGTATGAGTTTGCCAAGGGAGGAGGTGTAGATGGAGAAGAGAAGGGGTCCAAGGACAGAGCCCTGGGGGACCCCAACAGAGAGGGGGAGTGAGGAGGAAGTGGCACCGTTGTAGGAAACGCTGAAGGAGCGTTGGGATAGATAGGACGAGAACCAGGAGAGAGCGGTGTCTCTGATGCCAAGGGAGAGTAGTTTATTAAGGAGGAGGGGGTGGTCGACTGTGTCAAAGGCCGCGGAGAGGTCTAGGAGGAGGAGGACAGAGTAGTCGCCTTTGGCTTTGGCGGTTAGTAGATCGTTGGTGATTTTGAGGAGGGCAGTTTTGGTGGAGTGTAGGGGACGGAAGCCGGACTGTAGTGGGTCAAGGAGGTTGCTGTCAGTCAGGTGGGCGCTTAGGCGATCGAAGGCCAAGCGCTCAAGGAGCTTGGAAGTGAGTGGCAGCAGGGAAATTGGTCTGAGGTTGTTGAGGTCAGTGGGGTCCAGGGAGGGCTTTTTGAGTATGGGGATGATGTGCGCATGTTTTAGGGGGGAGGGGAAGACGCCAGTAGAGAGGGAGAGATTAAAGATGTGGGTAAGGGAGCGGATGAGGGAAGAGGGGGGTGACCGGAGGAGTTGAGAGGGGATAGGGTCCAGGGGGCAGGTAGTGAGGCGGGGTTCTGAGAAGACTCTGCTGACTTCCTCAGTGGTAGTAGGGCTGAAGGAGTGCAGTGATGGGGGGGTTACGGTAGGCAGGGCCTTGGGTGTGGTGGGGGGCAGTGCCGTTGCGAGGTCAGAGGAGGGGAGAGATGAGGGGGTGATGGAAGGGGGGAGGCTAGATGGGGAGGTAGATTGCAAGTTGACTATGTCCTTGCGGATTGCGTCAATCTTGTTGTGGAGATGAGTGGCAATCTCGTGGGCGGTAAGTGAGGTACTGAGTGGAGGAGGGGGGGGAGAGAGCAGGGAGTTGAAGGTGGAGAAGAGTCGGCGAGGGCAGGTGGAGAGGGTGTTAATCAGGTTAACAAAGTAGGCCTGCTTGGCGGCGTGGAGGGAGGAGGTGTAGGTGAGGAAGGCAGATTTGTAGAGGGAGAATGTATGAGGGGACCTGGTTTTGCGCCATAGTCTCTCCAGCGCACGACTGCGACGTTTGAGGCATTTAGTGTGGTCGTTCTGCCATGGTTGGAGCGGTCTGGGTTTGATGTTGCGTGTGGTTAGGGGTGCCAGAGAGTCTAGGGTAGCTGATAGTGAGTCGTTGTACGTGGAGGTGGCTAGGTCAGGACATGACAGTGGAAGGATGCTGTCGTTTAAGCGGTCGGCAGCCGAGTGGAGGGGGGCCGGGTGCAGGTTGCGGAGGTTGCGGCTGGTGATGGTTTGGCGCACTGGGGGGGGGGGGAGTTAGGGGAAGTATATTAGGGGAAATATTATTTTTTTTTATATTATTATTTTTAAATTTATTTTTTTAAATATTATTTTTATTTATTTTTTTTACATACTGTCACCTTAGCAGTATAGTGTCACCATGGTAACACTGTACTACTTGTGGGGGGTGATGAAGATTTTTTTTTTTTTTTTTTTTTACACTGATTGCTTTTACACCCATATAGGATATAAAAGCAATCATTTCTCCTTCTCTCTGTCTGCATTCTTGCACTCATTGAGAAGTACTGAGTGAGCTGTGATTGGTCACAGCTTGTCACATGGTACAACGCTGTTGTGAATAGCCTTGTACCATGTGACCTCTGTGATCATTCACAGATTTCACACGTAGTAATCAATGATGTCAGAAGTGACATCTTGCTTACTACTTTGCATGTGATCACTGATTGGCCAATCAGTGATCACATGATCGCGACCTCGTACAACGGTCCCGTCCGACAATCGGTGTTTCACTGTGTCCAGAGGACACAGCGGGCACCGGATTGCGGTGCTGCGCGCTCCCATGGAGCACGCACAAGCAGGGTGCGGGGAGGCCGTTTATAAACAGCCACCCGACCCTGCACTGCCACCATCTGGCCGTTTATATAGAACGGCCGGTCAGGAAGTGGTTAATAAATATCAAGATTGGGATGGCGTTTGTGTATATTGGTAGCATTGGTCTGTGAATTGGTCTGTCACACTTTATTATAAGGCAGCACAGTGGCTAAGTGGTTAGCACTCCCACTTGGCAGTACTCGGGTCGTTGGTTTGAATCGCAGCCACGGCACCACCTGCCTGGAGTTTGCATGTTCTTCCTGTGCCTGGGTGGGTTTCCTTCAGGTACTCCAGTTTCCTCCCACACTCAAAAAAGACATGCTGGTAGATTAATTGGATCCTGTCCCCAGTGTCTGTATGTATGAATGTGAGTTATGAACCTTAGATTGTACGCCCCTTGAGGGTTAGGTACTGATGTGAACGTACAATATATATGTAAAGTGCTGCGTAAATTGACAACACTATATAAGTACCTGAAATAAATAAATAATAGAGTCTGCCACGCCCTGCGCACGCCACTGTGCACGCGCACCTGTCGATTCTTGCAGCAAGGAGCACACAACTTACGCCCATGCTGGGTATTGGCAACAGTGCCAGTCTTTCTCTGATTAGTCCCCTGAGATTACTGCAGAGCTGGCTCCATGCAAAGACCCAACCCCCCGGACTACATGTCCCACAATCCCCTACTCTCAGTAGTGGTTCCTCTCTCACTGCTTCCGGGGCACAATGGCACAGTCACTGGGCTGAACACTAGAAGAAGACAAGGTCAAGGCAGTCTTTGTTAACAATGTCCCTCGGTCCTACGGCTAGGCTATCCAACACTTGGCTAGACGTGGTTTACCAACTAAAAAAAAAAGATGAATTTATGGGTGTCCTAACAATCAATGATGTCATCAGTTGATAAGGAGGACTTTGGGTGCCTTCACAGCACCCTTATTTGCCTCTCCCCTGTCCCTCTTCATGAGCACTGGGGACAGAGTAGCTGAGTGAGGGAGAGGAATATTGGAATACTAGTCAGTACCAAGATTGGAATACTAGTCAGTACCAAGATTGGAATACTAGTCAGTACCAAGATTGGAATACTGGTCAGTACCAAGATTGGAATACTGGTCAGTACCAAGATTGGAATACTGATCAGTACCAAGATTGGAATACTGGTCAGTACCAAGATTGGAATACTAGTAAGTACCAAGATTGGAATACTGGTCAGTACCAAGATGGGAATACTAGTCAGTACCAGTATTCAAAGGTGGATTTGCTTTGGAAGAATAAATCACCGGCAACGTTGGGTGTCCTACCTGTGTGGATGCTGCTGCGTTATGTAAAACTTTTAGCTTCATTTTTTTTTACATTTTAGAACGGGATGCCTCAAAATTGTGCAGAATTTTAAAGGGTGCAGCGACCTTGTTGAGAAACACTTGTATAGAGATCCAGTAGATATAGGAGAATCTTGAGTATCCTAAGGCCCCGTACACATGAGGATTATATTGGACGAATGATCCCATGAAGCATTGCAAGCCGATGACAGTTACAAGCATGACTCCCTATGGCATAGGCATGATGGGAGTTGTAGTTCTGCAACAGCTAGAGGGCCGCAGGTTGAACACCCATGAATTAAATG
The DNA here is from genome assembly GCF_062004578.1 of Staurois parvus. Taxonomy (NCBI): domain Eukaryota; kingdom Metazoa; phylum Chordata; class Amphibia; order Anura; family Ranidae; genus Staurois; species Staurois parvus. The sequence goes on from NW_028318505.1 coordinate 1,109,234, forward strand.
GTTTGATGGTGACTGTTTTGTGGACTGCAGTCTTCAAGTCATTCCACAGATTTTCAGTGGGGTTTAGGTCAGGGCTCTGCAAGGCCATGCAAGGACATTCATCTATTTCTCCTCCAACCACTGTGCGCTCATTTTTGCTGTGTGCCGTGGGTCATTGTCTTGTTGGGAGGTAAACCTTCTTCTCATTGACATCTTTCTGGCAGAGGCAGCAGATCTTCCTCCAGAATGTGACGATATTTTGTCCCATCCATTGTTCCTTCTATCCTGACAAGTGCTCCTGTCCCGGCTGCAGAGAACCCCCCATAACAGGATATTCCCCCCTCCATGCTTTACTGTAGGAATGGTGGGATTTGGATGGTGAGCTGGATTGGCCAGACATATCGTTTAGTGTTGAGGCCAAATCATTCCATTTTAGTCTCATCTGACCAGAACACCTTTTTCCAGGTGGCCTCAGAATCTTCAAGGTACATTTGGGGAAAGCCCAGTCGTGACTGCATGTGGCCTTTCTTGAGTAGCAGCTTTTTTCTTGCACCCCTCCCATGCTTTGTGATATTGCTGTCACGTGCACACAATGACCACTCTTCGTCATCAATTCCTGACTCAGCTTCAGAATTGCTGTGGGCACCTTGGTAGCCTCTCTGACCAGTTTCCTCCTGGATCTTTCAGCCAGTTTGGAGCAACGTTTTGATCCAGAGAGGGTCTGTGTGGTACCAAATACCTTCCACTTCTTAATAGACTTCACTCTGCTCCTAGGCATTGTGCACAACTTTATCCCGGAGATCTTTTGACAGTGCCTTGCCATCCATAGTTGATTGTTTGCTTCAGTCGCACTACCAGGGACTGAAATGCTCCAGGAAAGCTCTTTTCATGCTGAGCTAATCAAAATGGCCACAGCTGATCACAATTGAAATTCAAATGGTTGTGTGATTAGCTACACCTCATTGAACATTCATGTAATTTTAGTAGGGGTGGGTGATGCTTTTTTCCAACCCAGTGATTCTGTTTTTGAACTTTTAAATTTTTTTCTGACACGTTGGTGTTGTATCTTTCACTTGGATGTTATAAGTTGCACTGAGTAAGTACAGCTGGATAAGACAAAATCTGTGTCTGTCTTCATTTCAGGCTGCAAAGCAACAACATGTGATTATTTTATCGGACGGTGATTCTTTTCTATACCCGCTGTAATTCTCCTGGAAACACAAAGGGGTCTATTTATAGAACCTTTGTTCCACGAATATCAGAAATATTAGTGCAAGGTGAACGAAATGTATAGATGTACTGACCTCCGGAGTGTGTTTTCTGTGCAGCCATTTATAGTCCGCTCTCTAGAAATACGCGTCTACCTCCCTGACTTTTGTTTTTGCACAATATGGGGGTTCAGAGGTGGTTTCTGTGTTTTGCTTCCCCCCTCCCTTATACTTACCTGAGTCCAATCTTGATCCAGCGATGTGCACGAGAGCAGCAGCTCTCTCCCTCATCATTGGCTCCCACTGCTGTCACTTACAGGCAATGAGGAGGAAGGAGCTGGGGGGGCGGGGCAAAGCCACACTCCCATGAGTGCCCCTATACCATGCAGTTTGCTGTGGGGGCACTCAGCAGGGGGGAGGTGCCAGGAGTGCCAGCGGCAGACCCCAGAAGAGAAGGATCAGGGCTGCTCTATTCAAAACCATTAGGGCTCTTTCACACGTGACTTTATTTCTAACTCTTGCTAAACGCCCCTATAGCACTTGACAGGCATTTGGGAAGCGTTTTTAACGCTCCTCAAATGCTCCCAAAATGCCCTATGTGCGGTTTTCAGGCGGTTGATAGGCGTTTGCAAAGCTTTAAAACTGCACTACAAACTCCTATAATGAAGTGGAATGGTATTAACGCTCCGCAACCACCTCACAACCGCACCGCAAATGCCTACCAGGCACTATAGACCTGAATGGGAGGCTTCAACTCCTCCTGACTCGACACGAGGCGTCAGTTTGGCGGGGATGCTAACGCTTCCGTGTGAACAGCACTGTGCTGCCATGTGCAGAATTTCCATAGGCGTTTGAGAAGCGCTAAAAACGCTTCCCAAACGCCTGTCTGACGCCTTCTGACAAAGCTAGTGTGAACGTAGCCTCACACAGAGCAGGTAAGTATCATGTTTATTATTAAAAAACGAAAAATTGTACGTTTACAATCACTTTAAGAACCTTAGTATTGGGGTGTACATACACTTTAATTACACATGAAACATGTATGGGTAGCACAGTAGCTAAATGGTTAGCACTTCCGCCTGGCAGTACTAGGGTCGCTGGTTCGAATCCCAGCCACGGCACCACCTGCCTGGAGTTTGCATGTTCTCCCTGTGCCTGCATGGGTTTCCTCCGGGTACTCCGGTTTCCTCCCACTGTACAATGACATGCTGGTAGGTGAATTGGATCCTGTCTAAATTGTCCCTAGTATGTATATGTATGAATGTGAGTTAGGGACCTTAGATTGTACACCCCTTGAGGGTTAGGGATTGATGTGAATGTACAATATATATGTAAAGTGCTGCGTAAATTGATGGCGCTATATAAGTACCTGAAATAAAAAAAAAATCTTTATATAGTTTTTGATTCACCTACTGACCCTTTGGGGGTCTATTTTTTAATCAATTGGACGAATGTCACAAGCATTCATCCAGGCGCCATACGTCCCATGACTAGACCCACCGCCTTCTGTGTTCAGAAGTCTAGTGCACATGGGTCAACTTTCAAAGTCATTCCAAACACAACACCTTCCCAGAATCCTTAGTGGTTGTCCTGTGCGGGTTCATAGTGCACCTCAGAAAGAGCTGGGGGCAGGGGGTGTCAAGTAGACTCAATAGGCCCTCATGGTTTCTAATGGCAGTCCTGCTTTAGGACTTCATTCCGAAGAGTGAAAGGCAGCACAGAGGCTAAATGGTTAGCACTTCCGCCTGGCAGTACTCGGGTCGTTGGTTCGAATCCCAACCATGGCATCACCTGCCTGAAATTTGCATGTTCTCCCTGTGCCTGCGTGGGTTTCCTCAGGGTACTCCGGTTTCCTCCCACACTCCAAAGACATGCTGGTAGGTGAATTGTCTCCTGTCTAAATTGTCCCTAGTATGTGTATGTATGAATGTGAGTTAGGGACCTTAGATTGTACTCCCCTTGAGGGTTAGGGACTGATGTGAATGTACAATATATAGGGACCTTAGATTGAACACCCCTTGAGGGTTAGGGACTGATGTGAATGTACAATATATAGGGACCTTAGATTGTACGCCCCTTGAGGGTTAGGGACTGATGTGAATGTACAATATATAGGGACCTTAGATTGTACGCCCCTTGAGGGTTAGGGACTGATGTGAATGTACAATATATAGGGACCTTAGATTGTACGCCCCTTGAGGGTTAGGGACTGATGTGAATGTACAATATATAGGGACCTTAGATTGTACGCCCCTTGAGGGTTAGGGACTGATGTGAATGTACAATATATAGGGACCTTAGATTGTACGCCCCTTGAGGGTTAGGGACTGATGTGAATGTACAATATATAGGGACCTTAGATTGTACGCCCCTTGAGGGTTAGGGACTGATGTGAATGTACAATATATAGGGACCTTAGATTGTACGCCCCTTGAGGGTTAGGGACTGATGTGAATGTACAATATATAGGGACCTTAGATTGTACGCCCCTTGAGGGTTAGGGACTGATGTGAATGTACAATATATAGGGACCTTAGATTGTACGCCCCTTGAGGGTTAGGGACTGATGTGAATGTACAATATATAGGGACCTTAGATTGTACGCCCCTTGAGGGTTAAGGACTGATGTGAATGTACAATATATATGTAATTTGACGGCGCTATGTAAGTACCGGAAATAAATGTGCTGAGGAATTTGCGTGGTTGTCTACAAGTCGAATTTGCGCCCATTTTCAGCGGCTGGTATTCTTCCTGGTTATTAAGCCTCGCCTCCCTTCTATGCGGCTTTTTTTTTTGTCTCCCAAGTCAGATAACCGTTTCGCTCTTCTCTAGGTTTTTTTCGGCGCACGGCTTTGCTCTTTCCTGTTTTATTGACTGTTTACAAATAGTAAAAAGAAGGCAGCGATATTCGGCGGGTTATAAAGAGCGGCGGCTGCGTGTTGTCACAGCATGCTTGTCAGCGGCTTGTAATGACACCAGTTAGCGGCAGGCTGGCTGTGACATCTCTTCCCCGTGGGGTCTTTTAATGCTGCAGTAATAGGGAAAGTGTCAGGCATGCAGCGAGCCTAATACAAATCGGCTACTTCATCCATGAGAGACGGTTATTATCGTTCTCTCCCAAGTGTAAAAAAACTTCATCGCTCAGAGGAGGCGCCTTTTGATTGAAACCTCTGTAGCAGGAATGCAATGAGTCCTGAAGGGGACCGGGTGTATAGCTCCAGCTCGACGCTGAATGGGACATCATCACATCATTATGCTGCAAGATATTTCAGCAGTTATCCCGATAAAATAATGTTAGGAGCTGTAAGAGCAACAACACAGTGAAAATGACTGTATCGCCGGCCCGGGCTACTGGAAGTCACAGAACAGATTTCTCTGTCCCTGCGGGGGGGTGACAGGGCTGGAATTTGCAGCCACGGATTCTGTACAGCGGCGGAAAATACGCCCCAGGCTCATCCAGCATTGCCCTCTTAAGTGCAACAAACATGCCAGTGTGTACATGCAGTCATTAAGGCTGACATGAAAGGAAATAGACAGGTCACTTAAAGGGCTCCCCCCCCCCCACAGCCATCAAAGTGGAACTGCAGTGTGCTCAGTGAGTCACTGTTGCAAAGTTTACCTGAAAGTAGTTACCATGATCGTATTTCTGAAGTGACATATATGTGACTTCCTTTTTAAGGAAGGACTCTTAGAAGGGCTCATGTACACTGCAGCTGCTAAACTCGCGTTCAGGAGATGTTCAGCGTTTTTTTCAGCAGCCCCTGAACTCACCCTAATGTTTTCCTATGTGTCCATTTGCACATCTTCATTTACAGGCATTTACAGGCAGTTGAGTTTACAGTCTTGCAAACTTGCATTCAGACGTCGATGTTATCAGCGTTTCAAACGCAAACCGCTTGTAATGCGGCAAATCGTGTTTATAAGCTTTGGCATTTGAAATTTTTTTAAACTCTTCCAGTTCCCTGTCCAGAGCCTTTTTTCATCATGAAAAATGCACGCAAAGCGTTTTCAAGGTACTCAGATGGACAAAACACTGAACACAGGATGTTCCTACCAAGCTTGTCACACATTGTAATGACCAATTCACACCTCAGACCTCTCCCACCCTTGGAAACAAAAGATATGTTAATGACCATTCACACCTTAAATTCCTCATGAAGACCCCCTGCCAGGTGGCCTTAATGACTCCCTCCACCAGACACCTTTCCCACCCTTGGAAACAAAAGAAATGTTAATGACCATTCACACCTCAGACCTCTCCCACCCTTGGAAACAAAAGATAGGTTAATGACCATTCACACCTCAGACCTCTCCCACCCTTGGAAACAAAAGATATGTTAATGACCATTCACACCTCAGACCTCTCCCACCCTTGGAAATAAAAGATGTGTTAATGACCATTCACACCTCAGACCTCTCCCACCCTTGGAAGCAAAATATATGTTAATGACCCATTCACACCTCAGACCTCTCCCACCCTTGGAAGCAAAATATATGTTAATGACCCATTCACACCTCAAATTCCTCATGAAGACCCCCTGCCAGGTGGCCTTAATGACTCCCTCCACCAGACACCTCTCCCACCCTTGGAAACAAAAGAAATGTTAATGAGCAACTCACACCTAAGCTAATCTCAACACATACTGCTGTCTCTGCATCTACTCTCTGTGTTTCTCTGAAACAGTCTGAAATAGTTCATAATTTACCACTTTTCAGTGCATTCTGGGCATTTGGGAGGTTCTCCTGTGCTTCTCTTTAAAAAAACGCTTCTAAACGCAAACGCTCATAAACGCGGCTAAACAGACGTTTTTTAACCTACGTTTTCCAGCAGTCAGTTTCCATCATTCAGAAATGTCCTGTGTACATGGGGCCTAAGTGTTTTATCATTCATTAAATATATTTTGTCTCCATTCAGTACATTTGGATTTCCCTGGTCCTTTGAGGGCAGCAAGGTGTGCTTATTCCAGGACATTCGTGATGTGGTCCTAGTCTATACTGAGTCCATCCCTAAGCGCAGGAACATTTGGGTTTGCTGTTTCTGCACTGATGCACACCCCTGCCATTAGTTCTCTCACCGATTCTGGAAGTGTCCTCCTCCCCGGGCTCCTTTGGTCTCTGTCAGTCTCTCCTCTCAGGACTGGACCCACCTACTCCGTCCTCCCAGGAGCCTCTCATGGGTCAGTCTGCCCCTGCTCACCAGGTCCCTACTTCTGGGGGGGGGGGGGGGCAGCGCCCCCCTAAAAAATGCCACCATAAGCAAATGCCTTGTATGCCTCACATTAAATACACCTCTGCCTACAGGAGAATGTTGTAGGGCTGGAATCATACCCCCTGTTACTTTTGGTGTGCATAGCGAAGCAAAGCATGCGATCACAGAGCACTAATGCGGCAATCAAGGGGTTAAATCAGTTGGTGAGAAAGTGATACAATGCCTCCTTACCGCCTTTTAAATGTTCTCTGAAGAGTGATCCAAACACAGATAGTTCTTCAAAGCACGTGAGAACAAGCCCGAAGAGAGCAATGACACATATGTGGGTGTTAACACTCTCTCAGGATACTGCAAGAGCACAGGTGTCAAACTTGTGGCCCTCCAGCTGTTGAGAAACTACAAGTCCCATCATGTCTCTGCCTTTGGGAGTCATGCTTGTAGCTGTCAGTCTCGCAAGGCTCACCATGTCCTTTCTTCGGGGGGGGTAGCTCCCCCCTAAAAAATGCCACCCTAGGCAAATGCCTTGTTTGCCTCTCAGTAAATACACCACTGCCTACAGGAGAATGTTGTAGGGCCGAAATCATACCCCCTGTTACTTTTGGTGGGCATAGTGGAGCACACCATGCATTTGTGGGGCACTAATGCTGCAATCATGGGACTTGTAGTTCCCCACATGGGACTTGTAGTTCCGCAACAGCTGGAGGGCCGCCAGTTTGACATCCCTGTGCTAGAGCATGAGGAACTGTAATGTCCACCAATGGACTGAAGAAGAATGGAAAATCGGTATGTGGGGGATTCTGAACATGGAAGTGGGGTTTGCTGGAGATGGGGAAAGGGGTCGTTCTGGAGTTGGGCTTTACTGACTGGTCTACTCCAGACTCTGCAATAGGCAAATATTGTCTATATCCATTCGTCGTGTGTATTCTTCCTTCTTGGTGTGCTTGTGTATTTCTTCCAGATCTGTACAGTCATCCATTGTGAGACTTTCCCTCTGTGCAGGAGCTTCCTGTAATAAAGACCGCTCACTGCTGCTCTCTCTCCTTGTGCAGGAGGACTGGTCTTGTCTCTGCCCCCCTCCTGTAGTTTTCTGCAGGCAGCCTGTAGTGGGTGGGGGGATGATGTCACTGCTACTTTTGCCAGGTAATATCTGGGTTATAAAGGCATTTGTTGCAAACCAATTGGATGTATATCTTTTGTGGCAGTGGCGGACTGACAACTCATTGGGCCCCCACCAGCGAGAAGTAGATCGCTGATGCCATGCAGCGCTCCTGCAGACCTGTCAGAATATCTGCTTGCTGTACGAGATGTAAGAGCAAGCAGATATTCTGACAGGAAGCTTCAATGAACCACCACGGTGCAGTGGTAGTTCACTGAAAACTACAAGCCCACAGCCACTAAGGATGCCGGGACTTGTAGGCACCAGGGGCGGACTGACAACTCATGGGGCCCCTGGGCAATAGGGGATCATGGGGCCCCTGTGTCCTTGCCCAAACTCAAAACAGCCTATGAAAAAGGTACCAGGGGCATCTCATGGGGCCCCCTACTGATCCCAGGCCCTCGGGCAGTGCCCAAGTTTCCCTGCTTTGTGGCTATTGCGGAATATATATAAATACCAGTTTTTGTGCCCGGAGTTCAACATTAACCGTAACACTGTAACAGTCCTGCCAACATATCTGAGCACGTGGCTGAAAGTGATATGAAAATTACAATCAAAGGAAACCCTTGGACATTTAATGAAGCTGATGGGATCACAAAGCAATTCCCAAGATAAACAGACAACAAACACCACGAGGGAACAAAACACATGGAGAGGATCAAACGGTGCAGATGGGACATCAAAGGAACAGCCTATGAAAATGTTATTGCTGCAACATCACAAGACAGCGGACCCCGGCAGATGCAGCGCAGTCCAGGCTGGGTGTCACATTAGGTCATATGGCATGCCGTGTACTTGTAATGTGCTTCAATTACGTTGGCTGGTGCATTGTTTAATATGTTCTAACGTTACTGTATAGAAAAAGAAAACTATAGACCAGGGGCGGACTGACCATTCGGACACTCGGGCACTCCCCGAGGGCCCGGGGTCAGTAGGGGGCCCCATCAGATGCCTCAGGTCCTTTTTTTTTTTTTTTTTCTTTTAGGCTTTTTTTGGGAGTGGTTTGAGTGTGGGCGAGGACACAGGGGCCCCATGATCCCCTATTGTCCGAGGGGCCCCATGAGTTGTCAGTCCGCCCCTGCTATAGACTTAAAGTATAACTAAAGGCAAAACTTTTTTTACTTTTATGAAAAAGTGGAGAGGGATTAGAACCCCTGTCAGTTTTTATTGCTTTCTGTGCCCCCGTTAGGGAGATTCCCCTCTCTATTTGTCCTGGTTACCATTATCATTGGTCATCATCACATTTTGGGTTGCCCCCATAAAAGTAACAGAGCGGAAATCTTCCAATGGGGACACTAGTTCTGGTGACCTTGGGGTCTCCAAGGAATTCCCTTAATTTGCAGGAATTTCCTCTCACTTCCTGTTTTGGCTATGGGACAGGAAGTGAATGGAAATCTTTCCAGTGGGACACAGATGGTGAAAAAAAAAAATTTGACAAGGGTTATAACCCTGCCTTATACTCTATTCAAAATGAAAAAAAATATTTGATACATCTGTGAGTTTGATCTGATTAGCCAAATGTTTTTATATTTAGTTTTGAGTAGAGGGGCATAACCCCGGTCAGTTTATTTATTTGGCTGTCGGTGTCCTGATGGGGAAATTTCCTTTCATTTCCGGTCTACAAGATGCAGCAGGTAGCAAGAAGAAATCTACAAATTCAGTCCCCTCTTCTTTTCACCAGAACAGATGTTTCCACTGGAAGATTTCCCCTCACTTCCTGTTCTGGCGACAATTGTAGAATGTTGGATGCCCCATCATAGAGATCACATTACTCCCCATGACAATGCCTTCATCTGTTTTTCTCTCTAGAGCACAGGTGTCAAACACAAGGCCTGAGGGCCAAATCTGACCCTCCAGGCCATTTCATGTGGCCATCAGACCTCCTGCAGCTGCGGCACTCCCTTGTCTCCCCCTTGTCTCAGCAGTCAACAGAAGAGAGGAGGACAGATCTCCTGTGCCAGATCCTGCTCTTCTCCATGCAGTCAGAGAGAAGCTCATTTCTGCAACCCCACACCCTTGGTCTCAGCAATTGGCAGCAGAGAGGAGGACAGAACTCCTCCTACAGATCCTGCACATCTCTGTGCAGCCGCAGCATCCCCTTGTCTCCACCTCCCCTGCAGACTTAAGCAGCTGACTCCAGCCCTCCTTTGGTCCTCCTCCAGACCCTGCACTTTCTGTTTCCCAGCTCCGCCTCTAGCTTCTTCCTGGCATCAGCACAAGGTAAGGGGGGTGCACTGTGATGTAAGGGAGGGTGGGGTACTGTGGACATCTAGTCTTACAGATACAACCGGCCCTTTGAGGGAAACCATAATTCTGATGCGGCCCGCCATGAAATTGAGTTTGACACCCCTGCTCTAGAGGAACAGTGCTGTCTTTGTTAAGGAATCATCCAGGGTCATCATCTACTTCAAAATGTCTGTTTGCTAAAGGCTGCAGCTCATCAGCAGTTAGAGCAGTCTTGTGACTTCTATCAGTGTCCAGCTGAGCACTGGTTAAAGCTTGTAGGAGGAGTTTTCATTCTGCTCTAGGAGGATGCAGAACTCATGATGTTGTTTACTTGGACATTTGTATTGGACATTTGTATTTTCTGGTCCTGGTTGGACAGTTGTACGATTACTTTGGTCCTGGTTTCCATTTGGACAATTGAACTATTGTTCGGTCCTTGTTTCTGGATGGACAGTTGTATGGTTGTCCAAGCCTGGTTTCTTGCTGGTCAATTGTGTGACTGTCCGGTCCTGGTTTCTAATTGCACAGTTGTACAATTGCCCAGTCCTGGTTTCCATTCGGACAGTTGTATAGTTGTCAAGTCCTGGTTTCTGGCTTATTAGTTGTGTGACTGTCCAGTCCTGGTTTCTGGCTGGTCAGTTGTATTAATGTCCAGTCCTTCTTTGCGGTTGAACAGTTGAACGATTGCTAGTCCTGGTTTCCGGTAGGACAGTTGTGCGATTGTCCAGTCCTGGGTTCCGGTTGGATAGTTTTATGATTGTCCGGTCCTGGTTTCTAGTTGGACAGTTGTATGATTGTCTGGTCCTGGTTTCTGGTTGGACAGTTTTTTATTTTTCTGGTCCCGGTTTCTGGTTGGACAGTTGTATGATTGTCCGGTCCCAGTTTTTGGTTGGACAGTTGTATGATTGTCTGGTCCCGGTTTCTGGTTAGACAGTTTTATGATTTTTCTGGTCCCGGTTTCTGGTTGGACAGTTGTATGATTGTCTGGCCCCGGTTTCTGGTTGGACAGTTTTATGATTTTTCTGGTCCCAGTTTTTGGTTGGACAGTTGTATGATTGTCTGGTCCCGGTTTCTGGTTGGACAGTTGTATGATTGTCTGGTCCCGGTTTCTGGTTGGACAGTTTTATGATTTTTCTGGTCCCGGTTTCTGGTTGGACAGTTGTATGATTGTCTGGCCCTGGTTTCTGGTTGGACAGTTTTATGATTTTTCTGGTCCCGGTTTTTGGTTGGACAGTTGTATGATTGTCTGGTCCTGGTTTTTGGTTGGACAGTTGTATGATTGTCTGGTCCCGGTTTCTGGTTGGACAGTTGTATGATTGTCCGGTCCCAGTTTTTGGATGGACAGTTGTATGATTGTCCGGTCCCAGTTTTTGGATGGACAGTTGTATGATTGTCCGGTCCCAGTTTTTGGATGGACAGTTGTATGATTGTCTGGTCCCGGTTTCTGGTTGGACAGTTGTATGATTGTCTGGTCCCGGTTTCTGATTGGACAGTTGTATGATTTTTCTGGTCCCGGTTTCTGGTTGGACAGTTGTATGATTTTTCTGGTCCCGGTTTCTGGTTGGACAGTTGTATGATTTTTCTGGTCCCGGTTTCTGGTTGGACAGTTGTATGATTTTTCTGGTCCCGGTTTCTGGTTGGACAGTTGTATGATTGTCTGGTCCTGGTTTCTGGTTGGACAGTTGTATGATTGTCTGGTCCCGGTTTCTGGTTGGACAGTTGTATGATTTTTCTGGTCCCGGTTTCTGGTTGGACAGTTGTATGATTGTGCAGTAGTGGTTGTTGGTTGGTAAGTTGCATCATTGTCCCGTCCTAGTTTTGACTAATAATATTTTTGTCATTTGTAGAATGGAGAGTCTTTATGGAAGTGCCCCATCACTTACAAGCAGAAGGTTCCCCATTGAAGAGCGTATAGAGAACCAGAAAGCCCAGAAGAATGAGGATGAGAATTTCTATGTATCCTGTCGAGCCGCGTACCTCACCATCTTCAAGACCAGCCTGGAAAACATCACAGACAAAGAGCAGCTGCAGTTAGGTACTGGTATCCCTCTTCACCATTGTGGATGGTTAAAGAGACCCTGTCATCTTTGATTTTTGTGTGTGTAGTCTTCCTTCAAGCACTCCATACTCAACTCATCACTCCTTCTTCTTTGGCCGCCACTGAAAAACATCCAATAGGTGTTTGTGGTGCAGTGTGAAAAACACTTATTAAAGAGCATTGCGTGTTTGTTAAGTCAGCAAGTCAAGTGTGAACAGTCCCTTAGTCTTGCAGTTCTCTTCCTAAATTATTTGACCAGAATTCTCATTTAAAGGATAAGTTCACCTTTGGAGACATGTTGCTATAGCTGCAGCTGCGCCCGATACCCCCCCCGACAGATCGTATGAGGAAATGTTTCCCCGCACTATCTGTCAGATTTGAAAACAGCGTGGCAATGCGGTACTCCGCCCACACAGCCACGTCACTCATTCACAGAGTTCTGTGAATGAGTGCCTAGCAGGGTCGGACTGACCATTTGGAAACTCGGGCACTGTCCGAGGGCCCGGGGTCAGTGGGGGGCCCCATGAGATGCCCCTGGTACCTTTTTCATAGGCTTTTTTGAGTTTGGGCAAGGACACTTGGGCCCCATGATCCCCTATTGCCCGGGGGCTCAATGAGTTGTCAGCCCGCCCCTGGTGCCTACAAGTCCCGGCATCCTTAGTGGCTGTGGGCTTGTAGTTTTCAGTGAACTACCACTGCACCGTGGTGGTTCATTGAAGCTTCCTGTCAGAATCTGCTTGCTCTTACATATCGTACAGCAAGCAGATAGTCTGACAGGTCTGCAGGAGCGCTCCATGGCATCAGCGATCTACTTCTCGCTGGTGCAATCCTTTCCAGGCTCCAGCAGACAAAAATAATAAATGGATGTTTTTTTTACCTGCAAAAAAAGGTGCATTTATTATTTTTGTAAGAAAGGTGAACTTATCCTTTAAAGCTACACAGTAATCAAAACTGAGGCTTCACTTGTAGCGCAGGACTCCCCTTCTGATGACACGGGAACGACTTTCAGAAGCACACCTACAAAATGCACATGGGAGCAGTGATGTATTTTGATTTTGTGCTGCTCTAGGCAAGACTAAAATCTGGCATCCCCCACATCTAAATTTGTCTCCTGTTTAAGATCCACCTCTTCAGGACAGGAGGAGGGCAGCGTGATAGGAGGGGAGCAGTGGGACAGGTAGGGGGCAGAAGGAAAGGAGGGGGGCAGTAGGACAGGAAGGGGGCAGCATGACGGGGACAGCGTGACAGAAGTGGGGAAGCACAGATGTGGCTCCTCCAGATGATATCATGATCTGGTGCCAGGAGCAGTAGCTGAGCCTGTATTCCATCTCCCTGGCAACTGCAATAGAAAGCGCTGGGGGGCTCCTCCACACTACCTCATTCTCTTCTTCTTCCTAATCCACAGGCCCTCCGCTGGCACCCCCTGATCTCACCAACCCTGCAAAGCCTGCTTGACAGCGGGCCCCGGCCTCTGCTTCCTGCGCACACCGGGAATCTACCACTACTCAACCTTCCTCTGCAGCTGGTCCCCCTACTTGTGTGTCGGCTGCCCCCTCTGATGGTGGCCCTGGCGCTCACACCCACGTGTGTCCCTTGTGCCTGGAGTCAGTGCTGCCCCCCCTGTAAAGTGCCTCCCAAGGCAAATGCCTTGTTTGCCTCACGGTAGATACGCCCCTGCATGGGAGCTTACTTGTATCTGGCTGCAATGTATAAGAGAATGCAGGTTAAAGTAGGTATAGAGATATAGACTATAACTAAATGACATGTAGAGAGAGAAGTGAGCGCCTAGGAGAAAAATAAATAAAAGCAGCTATGCACACAATGGGTAACCAATAGCCTAATAAATTAAAGTATCAAACATAAAATCGTGCAGCGCTAAGGTGAACATATATATGATGTCCAAAGGGACAATAAAATACCAATAGAAGTGACTAATATTAAACCAATGATTAGAAATAACTCAATGAATTTGAAAGTTCCAATATGGTGACTTTAGTGCATCTTGGTGCAGCAAGTAGTGCTATAGTGGTGTAAGAAATGCGCACTCACCGGATGCGCATAGTAATAGCGCTTTAATATAATTATTCCAGATGTCATCTATTGGAACCTGGTGCTGAAAGATCTTCCCTCTATGGGATGGGTCATCAGGTAATGTGCCAAACACTATGGATCCTTGTTCCTTCCTGGGATAGTATCAACAAGTATCCGTGATGAAAATCAGCCTGTCCAAGGATGGCGGGTCTATGGATTTAAAGTGCTCCCCCAAGGGGTGGAAACAGGGACACTCCCATAGTGTAGTAGGTAAATACAGAAACTTTATTCAAAAATATAAGAAGTGCGGCGCTAATGAATATATGTCCCAGATAATCTAAAACACAATATGATATTTAAGCAGAGATAAAAAACAATGCATCAGATAAATGATAATGTCCAAGCAAATAAACGCAGGATCTTGCACAGAAGTTTAGAAAAACCAGGATCCAACGGCAAAATTGCGCACTCACCGGACGCACTATAAAAAAGCGCATATGTAGTATGACCCCTGGAAATCCCTCATCAAGCGGGGACGATAGATATCCATCCAGGAACAGATGATCTTGGTGTAATGGACTGCTTCCAGATCCAAAAATCCCCTTTAGACTGGGTGAATGATAAGTGAGGAACTCCCTCCGGTGGTCAAGATGAGTAATAGGATTTCCCAAAAGTAAGATGGCCGCTGGGCCTGCTCGTGGCTCCAGGCGGCTAAAATGTCACGCTCTGCTGGCTCCTCCTAAGGCCTTTCGTGCTCCAGCATGGGATGGGATGTGCTGGAGCACGAAACTGGATATCTATCGTCCCCGCTTGATGAGGGATTTCCAGGGGTCATACTACATATGCGCTTTTTTATAGCGCGTCCGGTGAGTGCGCAATTTTACCGTTGGATCCTGGTTTTTCTAAACTTCTATGCAAGATCCTGCGTTTATTTGCTTGGACATTATCATTTATCTGATGCATTGTTTTTTATCTCTGCTTAAATATCATATTGTGTTTTAGATTATCTGGGACATATATTCATAGCGCCACACTTCTTATATTTTTGTGTATTTTGAAGGTTTTGCTGTGATTACCTTGGGTGCATTGGCTGCTGTTTAGAGCGCTCACTTTTATATTTTTTCTTTTTTGGTTACAGAAACTTTATTGTTGATGCATCAAAACAGTAAGAATAAAATAGTGGGTATAATCCAGACAGCAGTATGACTAACCGTCAGGTATTTAAAGATGGCCGCCAGAGCTCCACGTTGCTCCGGCGGCGTGACGTCACGGCGTGATGTGGCTCCTCCTGACGCGTATCATGTCAAAACACGTCCTTAGACTGGCGACCCCCCCTCTGAGGACGTGTTTTGACACGATACGCGTCAGGAGGAGCCACATCACGCCTCAACAATAAAGTTTCTATATTTACCTACTACACTATGGGAGTGTCCCTGTTTCCACCCCTTGGAGGAGCACTTTAAATCCATAGACCCGCCATCCTTGGACAGGCTGATATTCCTCACGGATACTTGTTGATACTACCCCGGGAAGGAACAAGGATCCATAGTGTTTGGCACATTACCTGATGACCCATCCCATAGAGGGAAGATCTTTCAGCACCAGGTTCCAATAGATGACATCTGGATTAATTATATTAAAGTGCTATTACTATGCGCATCCGGTGAGTGCGCATTTCTTACACCACTATAGCACTACTTGCTGGACCAAGATGCACTAAAGTCACCATATTGGAACTTTTAAATTCATTGAGTTATTTCTAATCATTGGTTTAATATTAGTCACTTCTATTGGTATTTTATTGTCCCTTTGGACATCATATATATGTTCACCTTAGCGCTGCACGATTTTATGTTTGATAACTAAATGACAGCTTGCTAAAATGTTGTGTGCACAGTGGGAAATGTGTCTAGGAGAGATGCGTCTACTGTGCATGAGGCTTAAAAATATAGAAAATCACTTTTGAAATTACTTTAAAGTGATTGTAAAGGTTCGGGTTTTTTTTACCAACAAACGTCATAATTACTTGTACTGTGGAATGGTTTTGCACAGAGCAGCCCCAATCCTCATCTTCTCAGGCCCCTCGCTGGTGCTCTAGGCCCCTCCCCCCTTCTGAGGGCCCCCACAGCAAGCTGCTTGCTCTGGGGGCACTTGTACATGCTCGTTCTCGAGCCGCCTCTGTGTGTCAATGAGATAGTCCCTGCACTACAGGGGTTCTGCGTGACTCCTAAACATTGCATTCTTTTGTTTGTAGTTGAACACACACCTCAAGTGGTGTTCCTGACAAAACACCGCTGCTAGGAGGAAAGGCATCTAGGAGAGATAATCAAAGCATCCAGCATGTATGAGGCCTAAAAATATGGAAGATTACTTTTGAGAGGACTATAACCTGTTTCTGCCCACATAACCCATATCTACATAGTCAAAGAGGGTGTGCTTTGTTGCCCATACGCTGTACATATGTCCTCACTGTGCGCTCTCAGCACGATGACCGAGCTGTCAGAGACCAGCTCCCGGTCTATAGTAATGATTGGGAGGCAGTGGGACTCGTTACCGGCCATGTGTCACATCATTATGCAGAACTTCCCGCCCCCTGGGAGTAATAGCCCAGTTAAAGGGATGCTAGGGCTGGACTGGAAGGGGTTAACATGTTAAATCTTATACAAGATATAGGTGATTGGGTTTTGATCTACCTATTGGATCTACCCATTGGGCTTTTCAGATTCTTCCCCAGTAGAACCAGTTTTTTTTGTTCTTTTTTATTGTCCGTGGAAGTGCGAAAAAACGAAAAACCCGTAAGTGAACAAAAAATGTGCAAGTGCAAAACGCCAACACAAAAAAGTGCACTTAAGGGTGTGCTTTGTCCACCCCCCGAAGGCTAGGACCTCTACCCTGATCCCCCGGGACGCGAGGCTCCTTGCAGGGACTGAGGTTTCCACATGGTCTGCCTAGCCAAAAGGCCTGGCAGACCTCTTTCCTTATGGCTAGCCGAAGCCAGCCACCAAGTAGTAGGTTGGGGCATTCCCGAAGAGAGACCCCCCCCCCCCAAGAACAGGGGAAGAAGGAACCAAAAGGTCACACATCCTCCCCCTAGACTTCAGGGCAGGACCCACACCCTACCATCTGTGAGAAAAAAAACACACACATTATGCAGACCATAGACGGGTCAAAAACTGGCTGTTTAAAAAAAAATAAAACGAAAAATAGGTCATTCAATAGGCCGACGTTACCTCCATCGGTAAAAAAAAATCGGCTGATTTTCGTCCTGTCTACGGCCGGCATTTAATGACTTCTGTCCCTTGCAGAGAGCTCCACTATTATATTTGACATAAAAAAGTTTTGCGGTTGCAACAATGTATCCATTTGTATCCATTTCAGATACAGATGGTTTTATTCAGATACAAATAGATACATTGTTGCATCCGCAAGACTTTTTCATGTCAAATATAATAGCGGACTGGAATTCCTCTTTTTCTTCTTTTTTTTTTCCTTCTTCTTCTTTTCCTTCTTCTTCTTTTTCTTCTTCTTGCAGGTCACGGCTCATGCGCATATTTTTTATCGGTAAAACAATCGGCCGATTTGCCCATCAGTTTGTCCAACTTTACCGATAAAAAAAATGTACCAAAACCCCGAAAAACGGCCGACCAATTAACCCACTAACGGTGCGAAAATCGGCCTATGGCCTGCATAAGTGAAAGTGATACAAACGTGGGAGAAAAAGAAATTAAATAAATAAGTAAAAATAAAGAAAAGTGGCCGTGCAATTGTGCACTAGTTAGGCCCTGAGGCCCGTAGCATAAAAATTGCCCTGGACTTAGCCAAAAGGCCGAGCCCTAAAAGGCGCAGTGCAGAAAGAACCTGCAGAACCAATATCACACTGATTGGTTTTGTTTATTGCTGGATCTGGTCTGTAGCGGGATCGGCGATTATAAAAGATCCTAGTCAGGGACAATGCACCCCCTTATAGCTTGTAATGCGGTATACTGGAGGCAGCCAGCACCGCGAGAGTTAAACCGCCCCGTTCTGCCGTGTTGACGGGGAGATAAATCCTGATGACATGTTGGATTTTTTCAGTCGTGATATCCTAATTACGCCATGGCTAGTTTAACAGGCGGTCACATTCAGCAGATGTGCTTAGCCTAATGAAGGCTTTCAACATTATGGCAGAAGATTTTTTTTTTCTTCACTTTCCCCCTAGCAGCTAATGGCAGGTTCCTCATAATCCCGCTTCAAAAATAGTAGCGGCGAGAACAAATGTTATCTCCTTTCGGCTTGTTATGTCTTTCATCTCTCTCCATGAACCACTTAAGCAATTGACCAATTATTATTCTGCAAAGCGCCCGATGTCAAGGTCGCCTAGAACAGGCCGTTAGAATACCAAATATTTCCCATGGTTAAATGATGATTAAATCTTGATCATCTGCAGGGAAATGTATCTCTGGATCCTGGGTCATGGTGGTTAGGAGGACAGACGATCCAGGCCCAGTTCTCATGAGACAAAATGAAGGAATGATAATAACATCGCCAGTATATAATTGACATAGTATACCGTTACAGGATGAGGGTCACATTACTAAATACAATTCAGCACGCTGATTTAAAAAAAAAAAAAAAGGCTGTTGTGACAAGGAGGACATGCTGGGAGATGTAGTTTTGTAAAAAGGTGGAACTAGGAGAACCTAACTATTAAATCTGACCGCCATCTTTCTCTGTGGTCTTTCACAGTTGTAAGGTTTCCTCTCCTATACTGAAATGCTTGCTGTAACTGCATAGTGTGGTTTGTCTGAATGAAGCTTCAGCTTGAGCTGTTGATTAACCTCCCTAGCGGTCTGATTATGTCCATATTTCTGTGCTCAAAGCGGTACATTTTTTTCATGGAGATTTTTTATTGTAGGCCTGTAATTTTTAGGAATAACTCACTGAAATCTATCCAAACAAGAGTCTAGTAAACATTGTGTGTATGATAACATTTGAAACACGAAATCATAAATTATAATTTAACCTCCCTAGCGGTCTGATTATGTCCATATTTCTGTGCTCAAAGCGGTACATTTTTTTCATGGAGATATGTCGTTTTTTTATTGTAGGCCTGTAATTTTTAGGAATAACTCACTGAAATCTGTCCGAACAAGAGTCTAGTAAACATCCCGGGTATGTTAAAATTTGAAACACGAAATCATAAATTATAATTTAATAAATAATCATAAAAAATCATAATATAATAATAATAAATTTAATTCAATAATATAATCAAACCAAAAACACTGAAATGTGAAATATAGCGCCAAGTTCGCACATCACTGAGCAAAGTCGCAGAATCGTTTTCAGTGATGAGGAATTTCCCCCACGAATCATTATCACTCAATTCTGCAAGTGGTTCTGATTTACTATCGCTGTTCTCTAGTCGGTCTAAAACCACTTTTGACCTAAAGGGACGCTTTTTGGACGCCATGGACGTTTCTCAGTTTCCAGGCAGAAAGAACAGTAAAAATGCAGGCAGGGCGCCGGACAAAGCACTCGGGACAAAATGTATGTGAAATGGTTTGATACAGGAATGTTATACTATGTGATTTTAGTGTATTTAGTGAATGTCACTTTTAAAATTTTAAAATTTTCCACCAGTTCCGTCCCCCGTACGTCCCGACGCTCGCAGGAAACGGAACCCAGAAGACAGATGCCGGCATCGGCCGGAGGAGATTGCTGGGGACACTGCAGGGGGGACATCATGGGAGCGCAGGACAAGGTAAGTACAGAAGGGATCCCAGAGCAACGCTGCAGAGTATTTCCGAGTGTAGCTCGGGGTTACCGCTTGTGGTGCTGAAACTTTACCCCAAGCTACACTCGGGAATACCTCCAGGGAGGTTAAGGCCCCTTTCACATGAAGGGTCCAATCAGGTCTACCTGTTTTTCAGGTGGACCTAATCAGATGGTCTATTCACCCCTATGGACCGGTGGGTGTTAACAGATTTGTGTCCATTTTACACCTGCCTACCTAAAAAAAATGTAAGGGCATCCATCCCCCCTGTCTATGCAGATTGGTAGCAATTGGGTGTAAAGGAACAGCAGAGTCTGTATAATCCCAGCCGCCCATAGAACGGCCAGGAGTATATGTCCGCTCTGCATAAACTGAGCGGACATGAACCTATCATCCGCCCACTCTGCTCTGATCAGCAGGGGATCGGCGGACAGATCCCCTGCTGATTAAAATGAAGTTCGCAAGTAGAGTTAGGAACAAATTACTGACTCATTCATATATGTAAATTTTAGCTTGAGCTATTAAGGTCTGTAAAAAAAAGTTTTTATCAACAGGCTATGAGCAGCACAGTATCTTAGTGGTTAGCACTTCTGTCTAGGATCATTAGGACACTATCTGCATGGAATGTGCATGTTCTCCATATGTGCTTTTGGGTTTCTTTCGGGTACTCTGGTTTCCTGGCACACTCCAAAGACATGCTGGTAGGTTCATTGGCTCCTGTCTAAATTGGCTCTAGTATGTGTATGTATGAATGTAGGATAGAGATTTGTATGCTTCTTAATGTGTGAAATGGAGCTGAGAACTCCACCTCTGGCTTAATAAAACAAAAAATCTTTTTTTAACCTCCCTATCTGTATGATTATGTCAGTATTTCTGTGCTCAAAGCGGTAAATTTTTTTGCATGGAAATATGTCATTTTTTTTTGTAGGCCTGTAATTCTTAGGAATAACTCACTGAAATCTGTCTGAACAAGAGTCTAGTAAACATCCCGGGATGATAAAATTTGAAACACAAAATCATAAATTATAATATAATAAATAATCATAAAAAATAATATAATAATAAATGTAATTCAATAATGTAATCAAACCAAAAATACTGAAATTTGAAATAGAGCACCAAGTTCGCTCATCACTGAGGAAAGTCGCAAAATCATTTTCAGTGTCTGATGATGAATTTTCCCCACGAATCATCACTCAATTCTGCAAGTGGTTCTGATTTACTATCGCTGTTCTCTAGCCGGTCTAAAACCGCTTTTGACCTAAAGGGACGCTTTTTGGACGCCATGGACGTTTCTCAGTTTCCAGGCAGAAAGAACAGTAAAAATGCAGGCAGGGCGCCGGACAAAGCACTCGGGACAAAATGTATGTGAAATGGTTTGATACAGGAATGTTATACTATGTGATTTTAGTGTATTTAGTGAATGTCACTTTTTGACATTTTTGAATTTCCCGCCGTTTCATCCCCCGTACGTCCCGACGTCGCAGGGAACGGAACCCAGAAGACGGATGCCGGCATCGGCCGGAGGAGATTTCCAGGGACGCTGCAGGGGGGACATCGTGGGAGCGCAGGACAAGGTAAGTGAGACATGGATCACTGGAGAAGCGCTGCATGGTAATCCCGAGTGTAGCTCGGGGTTACCGCTTCTTGTACTGAAAGTTAACCCCGAGCTACACTCGGGAATACCGCCAGGGAGGTTACTATACACTCACAGTATACCTTGCTAGCACTAGGTTGGACCCCCTTTGCCTTCAGAACTGCCTTAATTCTTCATGGCATTGATTCAACAAGGTGTTGGAAACCCCTTGTCCATATTGACATGAGTTACTGTTGCCTTTCTATGATCATGAACCCATTCTCCTCTGACTTTGTCCTTGTCCACACAACTGCCACTCACTGGATATTTTCTTTTTTTCCAGACCATTCTCCGTAAACCCTAGAGATGGTTGTACATGAAAATCCCAATAGATGAGCAGTTTTTTAAATATTCAAACCAGCCCTTCTGGCACCAACAACCAAAGTCACTTAAATCCTCTTTCTTCTCCATTCTGATGCTCAGGTTCAGCAAGTCGTCTTCACCACGTCTAGATGCCTAAATTCAATGAGTTTCTGCCATGTGATTGGCTAATTAGCAATTTGTGTTACCAAGCAATTTAACAGGTGTACCAAATAAAGTGGCTGGTGAGTGTATATACATACCATACATAACTGCATGGTAATAAAAATGTACCGGGCTAGCTTCAATCAGGATTAATGGATCCTTCTTCTGACCCTTCACAGTTCAAAAATGTCAGGGTTGTCCCCTTTCCCCATCAATACTTGTTCTCACACTAGATTTGTCATAAAAAAGGTTCTAGGGTGAGCACAAATATTGACAGGGAAAGGGAGCAGCCCTTCCTTGTACCTCCACCACGGCATTCACCAGTTTAAGGTCATGGTTAATGCGGGTGACCTTCTCTTTTACATTACCAGTCCTTCTGCTTCCCTCCCTACCTACTTTGTTATTTGAGCTCTGCACTTATGGATCTGTATCCAGTTTCATTATTAATAAACAGGACTTTTATAGCACCAACAGTTTACACAGCGCTTTACAATGTAAAGGGAAACAGTACAGTTACAATACAAGAGGGTTAGGAGGGCCTTGCTCTTAGGAGCTTACAATATAATAGGTACAAAAGGTAATGATTGTGAGGGATTACGTGATGGAAGGATTAAAAGTTCATTTGTTAACTGGAGGTGGGATAGGCTTTCCTGAACAGATACGTTTTTAGGGATTGCCTAAAGGTGGCCAGAGTCAGAGATAGCCAGACACATCGAGGTAGAAAGTTCTAGAGCAGTGGTTCTCAACCTGTGGGTCGCGACCCCTTTGGGGGTCGAACGACCCTTTCACAGGGGTCCCCTAAGACCATCAGAAAACACATATTTCCGATGTGTAAAGAGCAGCTACTGTGTAGAAAGCAGCTACTGTGTTGAAAGCAGCTACTCTGTTAAAAGCAGCTACTGTGTTGAAAGCAGCAGTATTGGAGGTAAAACGACACTTCATGAATTATAATTACTGGATAAATAATTTTATGGTTGGGGGTCACCACAACATGAGGAACTGTATTAAAGGGTCACGGCATTAGGAAGGTTGAGAACCACTGTTCTAGAGGATGAGAGAGACTCTGAAGATGCCCTGGAGGCAAACATGGGAGGATGGAGAGAAGGGAGCTGGAGGTCTTGAGAGGAGCGGAGAGGACAGTTTGGGTGCTACATTGAGAAAAGATTGGTGATGCAGCTTGGGGTAGAGTTGTGGATGGCTTTGTACGCTGCTGTTAGTATTTTGAATTGTATTTGTTTGTGAATTGGAAGCTAGTGCAGGGATTGGCAGAGAGGGGTGGCGGACATTGAGCTGTTGGTAAGATGGATGAGTCTGGCAGTAGCACTGATGGGGGATAGTCTGTGTAGAGGTAGGCCTATGAGAAGGGAGTTGTAATAGTCAAGGTGAGAGACAACAAGGGAGTGAATGAGTCGCTTGGTATCACTGGTTTAAAAGGGGCGTATTTTAAGCCAACCATACATGGATTGAAATGGGGCTGGTTCTGCAGGGACTTTTGAGTCATGTATGGACACTGGTTTTACAAAAGTCCATCGAATGATCTGCAGTGCTGATCAGTGTATTCTGACGGTGGGAAAGTCTCCCTGCTGTCAGAATAGAATAGCTCAGTAGGAGGATTCCCCCTTCCACATCGAATGTATGGATAGGGGAATAAGGTCAGTTTTTTTCAGTCAACCCGCTGGTTGAACAAAATAAACGACTAATGTATGAGCTACCTTTAAGATTATGGTACGGAGGTGAAGTTTACACGATTTGAACAGTGATTGGATTTGGAGTTGAAAGGACAGGTCAGAGTCCAGGATTACACCTAGCACCGTGGCATGAGAATGAGGGACTGATAGTTGTACTATACTAAGGATGCACTGATATGTCGGCGGGCGAATTGTATAAACCGAAAATAGTGATATTGGCATTTTGCCAGGAAAAAAGATGCTGATAATGGCCGCCAAAAAAGGTAAGATTTTTACCAGCGATTTTACCACAGTTAGGGTGCAGTTTTTTATAGGTCATATGACAAAAAAAGCATCAAGAATGCAGCACATTTACGTTTTTGATGCGATTTTGCTGCATTTTCAATGCATTTCAGGCCTGGTTCACACCAAGGCAGTTTGCGTTTTGTTTATTTTGCAGTGCGTTTTCCCTTGCAGGGCTCCTTGGTCATCTTGTTATGTTTCTCTGTACTGTTCTAATTATGTTTGCTCATATTTTGCTCTTCTGTGGTGTAATGCCTAGTGCCGTACATGTGTTCTCTATCCTCATTCTATGACAATGTAACTTACTACGGGTATCATACAATTTATGATATTTATGCTCATCGTGGCGTTGGGAACACATCTCAGACCGTCCAGACTTGATCTCTCCTCCTCCATAGGATAGGCGCAGTTGTGCCTACTTTGTGATATTTCACACCACGTCCTGTATTGCAGGTGCTTTAGATAACTTGTGACATCTCCGACAAGTGTCCATTTCTCTCTAGCTCTTTTCCTCTGTTTTCACCCACATCTCTCTCTTCTTTTGTAGTTTGTTTTCCCCCCTTTCCCCCTTTATGCTTCTCCTCGTCTTCCTCCTTTGCTCCCCCTTTCCCCCTTTTTGCTTCTCCCCTCTTCTCTTCCTTTTATTTCCTCTGCTCTTTTCTCCCCTTATTTCATCTTTCCCCCCTTTTTTTAGCAGTTTTTCCTCTCACTCAGCCATGGGACACACTCTGGTTTCCCAGCCGAAGTTAAAATTTTGCTCCTACAATGTCAATGGCCTTAACATTGTCTCTAAGCAGGGTCATATTATTATTATTATACAGTATTTATAAAGCGCCAATAGTTCGCTCAGCGCTGTACATTACAAAGGGGGACAGAACAATACCAATACAATGCAAAACATGAGGGGATCGAGGGCCCTGCTCCTTGGAGCTTACAATCTAGGAGGGAGGGGATGGTGGCACAGGAGGAGATAGCTGTGAGGGATGGAGTGGTAGGAAGAGTGGAGGAGGTCCGCAAGTTAGCAGGGGGTGGGGTAGGCTTCCCTGAAGAGATGGGTTTTCAGGGTGCGCCTAAAGGAGAGGAGAGTAGGTGATAATCTGATGGGTTGGGGCAGGGAGTTCCAGAGGATGGGTGACGCCCTGGAGAAGTCCTGGAGGCGGGCATGGGAGGAGGAGACCAGGGAACTAGAGAGAAGGAGGTCTTGTGAGGAGCGGAGTGTGCGTGTTGGGCGGTACTTGGATATTAGGTCAGTGATGTAATTCGGGGCAGTATGGTGGACAGCTTTGTACGTCAGTGTTAGGATTTTGAATTTGATCCGTTGCGCAATCGGAAGTGGAGGGATTGGCAGAGGGGGGTGGCGGAAACGGAGCGGTTGGAAAGGTGAATGAGTCTGGCAGCCGTATTCAGGATGGACTGAAGCGGGGATAACCAGCGGCGAGGCAGGCCAGTGAGGAGGGAGTTGCAGTAATCGAGTCGTGATATGATGAGGGAGTGGATGAGCTGTTTAGTGGTTTCTGGGGTTAGGAACGTGCGGATTTTGGCGATGTTGCGGAGGTGGAGTCTGCACGAGCTTGTTAAAGATTGGACTTGGGGCTGGAAGGATAGGTTATATTATACAAATGCATAAACAACAGGTCCACGTGCTTCCCTTACAGTAGACACATTTCTGGACCAGATCCACCCCTTCCTGCTCCAGCAGGTACTTCAATAGATGGTTCCACAGTACTCACCCTGGCCAAAAGGCCAAGGGTGTCTCAGTTGCAATCCACCAAATGCTCCCCATCTAGCTCTTTGATCAACTATCTGACCCACAGGGGAGATATCTTTTTGTAAATTTTTTTCCGTGGGGTACTAAATACACGATTGCCAATTTTTATCTCCCTATTGTTGATCAAGTTCCAACTATGCTCAGTTTCTGAAGGCACTATCTGGATTCACGGAAGGGAAACTTCTTTTGGGAGGGGATTTCAATCTCACTCTAGACCCACACCTAGACTCCTCCATGTCGAGATCGTCTACCTCCTTTTCTAGACTGCTGGCTGTAAAACGAGCATTCTACGACATCGGTTTGGTCGACGTGTGGAGGGTCTTGCATCCTAAAACTCAAAACTACACCTATCTCTCACTGGTCCACCTATAGTATTGACTATTTCTTAGTGGATCACAGCTGTCTGGATTGGTCACCAGAATGCAACATAGATAACAGGGTGTGGTTTGACCACTCTCCAATCTTCCTAACTGTGTCACCACTGTCTACCCCGGTGAAAGAGTGGACCTGGCGATTAAATGACTTGCTTTGGCGAATGAAGATTGTGTGGCTCTCATTTCCGAGACCATCTTTAACTTTATGCTGGATCACACTACCTCTCTCCCCTTTTAGTGGGAGACTTTAAAATATGTTTTGCGCTGAACTGTCATGCAACTGGGCTCCCGTTCGAAGAGAGAACACTCTTCCTCTATCACAACCGCAGTGCAGAAACTCTCTGATTTATGGAGACGTCACACAAAAAATCTCCAACATTGGAAGCCCTCACGGAAGTGGCATTAGCCCGATCTCAACTCCGAGATCTGTATGAAGCCTCCACTCGTACTTTTGAAGATAAAATGGCACTACACCGCTATAAATTTAAAGATGAATGTAGACGATCCTTGACTCGCTTGGCCATCTCCCTTTTGGGAGTTGTAGTGTGCTCAAAATGAAATTTAGGATTTAGGATTCCCTAACATTTTTTCTGTTCCATTCCTTCAGACTTTATCAAGTTCCCCTGGCAGGGAAAGCCTGTGAGGATAGCCAGGGAGATCTTGCTGCCATCTAAACTTAGACAAGGAATGGGGTTTCTGAATCCTGCTCTGAATTACATCAGTGTTCACATGGCCAGAACCCTTGACCGGTACAGACATAAAGCCAAGAAGCTCAGGGTTTCTCTGGAACAGAAGGACTACTTCCTTTTGCCATTAGTGGAGGCTCCATGAGCTAATACAGAAGCACCCATTCATTGGCCTCACCCTGTGTTAAACTAGTAGGTTTTATGACACCCATAACGGGGCGTCCAGATTTTATGCCAAGCTTTACAAATAAAGTTTTCAGGCATTGCTTAGGCTCAAGCCAAGTTTCTGACCTTTAGATTTTGGAAGACGGTGACTGAGCTGCCTAACAACCCTCTAACTCCTTCACTGTTCACTGGGAGACAGCTACAGCTTTTTTACTTTTCACATTCACTGCCTAAACCACATTTGTATTGTTGGCCCACCTACCTCTTTGAGGAACTTGGCAAGGGCCACGGTACTATGTGAAACACTCCCTCTACTTCATATTAAAGTGGTTGTAAACTCTTCCATATGCCCAGTGAAGTGACTGGCATCAGGTGATACACAGAGATGAAACAAATCCTTCTATTCTTTACATCCATTCAAAGTGCAGAATTTATAAAGCTTGTCTGAACCATCAGAAAACGGAGCAGAGAGCTGAAATTGCACACTGCAGAGCTCTGAGAGCTGATTGGTGGGAAGAGACACCCCCCTTCACACAGCCCACAAGAACAGAGCTGAGGCTGTCAACCAGCTGGAGCTCCCACCCCACACTCTGTGTGCTCACTGCCCTCCACACCATGCTGCATCCAGACCACAAGACTACATGATCAACGCACATCTTATGTAGGTGAAAAAAACTGGTGCAGGTAGGAAGGTTTATAATGCCTTCAAAGTAGAGTTCTGGATGTAATATGACTTTGTATAATTCATTTGGGCTAAGCAAACTCAGTTCCTCTGATCCCAGGTAATCCTAGCCCCCCCCCCCCTTCCCCAGCCTGTGACTAGACAGTGAAAGCAGCACATTGATGAGCCAATCTCTCTGTCATCCTGCTTTCTCCTACTATCAGCATGCTTTTTGTCAGCACCTGCACTGATTACTTCCTTGTGCTGCTTTTTCCTGCACTCCCCAGTCCTGCTATACAGGGACTGCATGGGGCTGATACCAGGTCACATTCAGGTACTTAACACTAGCATTTAAAAAACAATACATTAAGTCCTCATGCCCACGGGACATTTTTACAGCGGCTGTTTTTGGCTTTTGACGTTTTTTTCTACAGCCAGTAAATTCCCCGGCATGTTATCCTATGTGTCCATCCCTGGCATGTTATCCTGTGTGTCCATCCCCGGCATGTTATCCTGTGTGTCCATCCCCGGCATGTTATCCTATGTGTCCATCCCCGGCATGTTATCCTATGTGTCCATCCCCGGCATGTTATCCTGTGTGTCCATCCCCAGCATGTTATCCTGTGTGTCCATCCCCGGCATGTTATCCTATGTGTCCATCCCCGGCATGTTATCCTGTGTGTCCATCCCCAGCATGTTATCCTGTGTGTCCATCCCTGGCATGTTATCCTATGTGTCCATCCCCGGCATGTTATCCTGTGTGTTTATCCCCGGCGTGTTATCCTGTGTGTCCATCCCCGGCATGTTATCCTATGTGTGTCCATCCCCGGCATGTTATCCTATGTGTCCATCCCCGGCATGTTATCCCATGTGTCCATCCCCGGCATGTTATCCCATGTGTCCATCCCCGGCATGTTATCCTACGTGTCCATCCCCGGCATGTTATCCTACGTGTCCATCCCCAGCATGTTATCCTACGTGTCCATCCCCAGCATGTTATCCTGTGTGTCCATCTCCAGCATGTTGTCCTACGTGTCCATCCCCGGCATGTTATCCTATGTGTCCATCCCCAGCATGTTATCCTGTGTGTCCATCTCCAGCATGTTATCCTATGTGTCCATCCCCGGCATGTTATCCTATGTGGCCATCCCCGGCATGTTATCCTATGTGGCCATCCCCGGCATGTTATCCTATGTGTGTCCATCCCCGGCATGTTATCCTATGTGTCCATCCCTGGCATGTTATCCTATGTGTCCATCCCCGGCATGTTATCCTGTGTGTCCATCCCCGGCATGTTATCCTATGTGTCCATCCCCAGCATGTTATCCTGTGTGTCCATCTCCAGCATGTTATCCTAGGTGTCCATCCCCGGCATGTTATCCTAGGTGTCCATCCCCGGCATGTTATCCTAGGTGTCCATCCCCGGCATGTTATCCTACGTGTCCATCCCCGGCATGTTATCCTACGCGTCCATCCCCGGCATGTTATCCTACGTGTCCATCCCCGGCATGTTATCCTACGTGTCCATCCCCGGCATGTTATCCTACGTGTCCATCCCCGGCATGTTATCCTACGTGTCCATCCCCGGCATGTTATCCTACGTGTCCATCCCCGGCATGTTATCCTAGGTGTCCATCCCCGGCATGTTATCCTAGGTGTCCATCCCCGGCATGTTATCCTAGGTGTCCATCCCCGGCATGTTATCCTAGGTGTCCATCCCCGGCATGTTATCCTACGCGTCCATCCCCGGCATGTTATCCTACGCGTCCATCCCCGGCATGTTATCCTACGTGTCCATCCCCGGCATGTTATCCTACGTGTCCATCCCCGGCATGTTATCCTACGTGTCCATCCCCGGCATGTTATCCTACGTGTCCATCCCCGGCATGTTATCCTACGTGTCCATCCCCGGCATGTTATCCTACGTGTCCATCCCCGGCATGTTATCCTACGTGTCCATCCCCAGCATGTTATCCTGCGTGTCCATGCACACATAGACTGTAGTCAACGTTTTTTGGCTGAAAAAAAAACCCCCAGAACTAGTGGGTTTCTAGAGGAGTTTTTTAGCTGCAAAAAAACCGCAGTAAATCGTGGCAAACCAGCGTTTTTGGACTTTTTTTGACAAAAAAAATTATATTTTTTGGTACAAAAAAAACGCAAAAAAATGCAGCCACTCAAGTTTTTAACGTGACTTTACACAGCTAACGTTACCAGTGTTCTCAACACGCCCCGTGTGCATGGAGCCTTGATGATTACAGAGCTGAATGAATTTGTGTCTGCCTAGAGTTCAGCTTTAAGTGATGTGTGATGTTGTACTCAACATGTTTCCTGCACCTTGCACACCTAAATATTTCCCCCTCTCTCTTGCTCTTTGTACAGTTCTCCAACAGGCCGGACGTAACCCATCAAAGGGGACTCTCAGCAAGTACTGGACTGCAAAGACCAAAGAATTAAATTTTGATGATTTTTGTGCCATCGTTAAAAGAGAGAAATCTGCCTCAAAGGCTGACCTGATGAAAGCCTTCCGAAAAATGGATCCTGGAAACAAAGGATATGTGTTACACGATGACCTGTATAAAATCCTCACCTCAGTATGTACTGTATTTCCTTCTAATGTTCCATTGTTAGAGCAGGGCTTTAGATCCTCAGATAAATGTATGTTTAAAAGTGGTTGTAAACCTTAGACATGAAATGCGTGAACAAAGCATATCCCTCTATAGTGTGTACTTTTTCCTGACACCAAGAGAAAAACAGTGACAGGGGAGGGACCTCCAACACACAGCCTGTGATTGACAGCCTCAGCTCTGTTCTGTGTGCTGTTTGAAGGAGGGTGTATCCCTTCCCTTCAAACAGCTGTCAGAGCTCTCCTTACTGAGCTCTGTAGAGTGTAACCTCAGCTTCCCACCCCCTGATTTCTGAAAGCTCAGACAACCTTTAAAAACTCTAAACTTTAAACTACTGAAGAGAAGACTGGAGATAGATAGGTACAACTTATGTAGGAGGATTTGTTTCACCTAAGACCAGTCACTTCGCTGGATACATGTTAAGGCCTGACACACGATAAGAAAATTGTACGAAAATTTTCATATGAGGACCGATCATCCGATAATCTTTTGAGAGCCGATCGTGACAATTCATGCAACAATATCCGAAAGGACAAGCGTGAAAATGTTTCTCATACGATACCATATCATACGATTTTCTTTTAATCAGTACAGTAGTCGTCTGAAAATACAATACAAATACAATACATGACATCGCTTTCGAAATTCTTTTCTGTTGTACGAGAATTTTCGTAAGTTTAGTACCATCTTCATTTTCAATATGTAGACTAGCATGCAAAAAAAACCTGATGATCATCCGTCTGATATTCGCATCGTGTATACGGGGCTTAAAGGTTTACAACCACTTTAAAGCGGAGTTCCAAAAGTTAAAAAAACTGTAGCTGCTGACTTTTAAAAAAAATCCACTCACCTGTCCCTCGGTCCCGGATATAGTGAATGCAGGGTCCGGGGAGACCAGATATAGTGAATGCAGGGTCTGGGGAGAGCGGATATAGTGAATGCAGGGTCCGGGGATACCAGATATAGTGAATGCGGGGTCTGGGGAGACCAGATATAGTGAATGCGGGGTCTGGGGAGAGCGGATATAGTGAATGCAGGGTCCGGGGAGACCAGATATAGTGAATGCGGGGTCTGGGGAGACCAGATATAGTGAATGCAGGGTCTGGGGAGACCAGATATAGTGAATGCATGGTCCGGGCAGACCGGATATAGTGAATGCAGGGTCCGGGGAGACCGGATATAGTGAATGCAGGGTCCGGGGAGACCGGATATAGTGAATGCAGGGTCCGGGGAGACCGGATATAGTGAATGCAGGGTCCGGGGAGACCGGATATAGTGAATGCAGGGTCCGGGGAGACCAGATATAGTGAATGCAGGGTCCTGGGAGACCAGATATAGTGAATGCAGGGTCCTGGGAGACCAGATATAGTGAATGCAGGGTCCAAGGAGACCAGATATAGTGAATCAGGGTCCGGGAGGACTAGATTTAGTGAATGCAGGGTCCGGGGAGACTAGATTTAGTGAATTCAGGGTCCGAGGAGACCGGATATAGTGAATGCAGGGTCCGAGGAGAACAGATATAGTGAATGCAGGGTCCGGGGAGAACAGATATAGTGAATGCAGGGCCCGGGGAGACCGGATATAGTGAATGCGGGATCCGGGGAGACCGGATATAGTGAATGCGGGGTCCAGGGAGACCAGATATAGTGAATGCAGGGTCCGGGAAGACCGCATATAGTGAATGCAGGGTCCGGGGAGACCGGATATAGTGAATGCGGGATCCGGGGAGACCGGATATAGTGAATGCAGGGTCCGGGGAGAACAGATATAGTGAATGCAGGGTCCGGGGAGACCAGATATATAGTGAATGCAAGGTCCGGGGAGACCGGATATAGTGAATGCGGGATCCGGGGAGACCGGATATAGTGAATGCAGGGTCCGGGGAGAGCGGATATAGTGAATGCAGGGTCCGGGGAGACCAGATATATAGTGAATGCAAGGTCCGGGGGGACCGGATATAGTGAATGCGGGGTCCGGGGGGACCGGATATAGTGAATGCAGGGTCCGGGGGGACCGGATATAGTGAATGCAGGGTCCGGGGGGACCGGATATAGTGAATGCAGGGTCCGGGGTTTAGTAACACTTTAACTAAAAATTATTATTAACATGGAGGGTCTGGTAAGGGCACCATCTTACACTGTTTAAATTATAAAAACAGATGAACCGTTCATGGTCATAAACATGTGCATATTTTAGAACATATCATAAACCAGTCCCATAATTACTGTAAAAGAAGGTGCTCGTTCTTGTGCTCAACTTGTATTCAATATCCTGATTGGTGCTCCATTGTGCTCAACAAAAGTGCCTCACATGGACTGACACTCACCCTCATTCCATGACCATCTATCTCTAGAGTGGTCATTAATGCTTTGTGGGACAATCCCAGGAAGCCAATGGTCCCCGGATCCTAGCTTGTGATCATCTATCCTTAGGGCGGTCCGTGACATATAAGGAACAATTTCCAAAAAGCCTGCTGTGTCCTCAGCTCCGCAGGCAGCAAAGAAATGTATCACCATATACAGTGAAGGAAATAAGTATTTGCTCCCCAGCTGATTGTGAATGTTCGCCCCTCACAAAGAAATGATCGGTCTACAAATCGAATGTTCGGTGTATTGTAACACTGAGAGACAGAATAGCAACAACAAATTCAGCAGAAATGCGTCTAACAAATGATGACTGATCTGCATGTTCATGAGGGAAATAAGTATTTGATCCCCTATCATTCAGCAGATTTCTGGCTACCAGGTGTCTTTCATACAGGTAACAAGCTGAGATTAGAAGCAGTCTCTTAAAGGGAGTGCTGCTAATCTCATGTTGTTACCTGTATAAAAGATACCTGTCCACAGGAGCAATCAAACAATCAGATTCCAAACTCTCCACCATGGCAAAGACCAAAGAGCTGTCCAAGGATGTCAGGGACAAGATTGTAGACCTACACAAGGCTGGACTTCCCCAATGGCTGCACCCAGGGCTGCTGCTCCTCCTGCCCACCCCTTGTAAAGGCCCTGGTGAGGAATAAGAGAGGTCTCTACATTTCTTCTGGGACATCTCCAAAACATCGAAGGATGTCAGGGACAAGATTGTAGACCTACACAAGGCTGGACTGGGCTACCAAACTGTTCAAAATCATTCAATATCAGCAGGGGATCAAATACTTATTTCCTTCACTGTATGAAGAAAAAGGAGGGGATCCCGTAGTGTAAAATTGCTTGGTACCTTTATTGGAGGTAATTATATGAATACAAACTCACAAGGAAAGTGCCTATAGCCTGGCAACTGGTGTACTGAGCCTTGTTGTAACTCAAAGATGGAAGCCGCTGACCTGATCGCTCCTCGGAGCAGCGTGCTTTCCACAGGGAGGATGCGGCGCCGTCGGAAGTTGCGTCATCAAACCTCGACTCGTTTCGATCAAAGATCGTCTTCAGGAAGTGCAATATCTGCCATTTTGGTAATGGTATTTATGGCTCTTTTGTTGAGCAGAATGGAGCACCAATCAGGATATTGAATACAAGCTGAACACAAACACGACCTTCTTTTACACTACTTATGGGACTGGTTTATGATGTCTAAAATATGCACATTTTTATGACCATGCGCGGTTCATTTGTTTTTTAATTTTTTTTTTTTGCCAATTTTACACAATTAGAAGACTGCTGCAATCCGGTCTAGTTTGTGTTGTTGAGCGGAAAATCTCCATAAGCGCAGGAGGACTTTCTCTTTATTTATCTTACACTGTATGTATTTTTTATGACCATGAATTTTTAGCATAATTTGAATGATTATCACTTCATAAAAAGGATGTCCTGGAACAGGAAATGGTGCAGAGAAGGGAAACTAAATTAATCAGGGGCACCGAGGACCTCCGCTATGAGGATGAATTGAATGTATTCACCCTGGAGGAAAGGAAATTAAGGAGGTGTGGGTTATGATCACCTTCTATAAATATATAAATGGCATATACAGAAAATACAGTGGAAGAGTGTTCAGTCTTAGCTTAACCACTTCCAGTCCGGACACTTTCACCCCCTTCCTGTCCAGGGCAATTTTCAGCTTTCAGCGCTATCACACTTTGAATGACAATTGCGCGGTCATGCAATTTTTGCTATGTAAATGCAAGTCCAAAAATTTTGAAAAAAAGTGTTTTTTTTTTTTATAAAATTTTGCAAATAAATAATATTTCATCATAAATCTTTGCCAAAATGTATTCCGTTATCTTTTTAGTAAAAAAAAATCCAAATTAGTTTATAACCATAAATTATAATTTTTAAACTTTTTTTTTTACATTTTTATTTTATTTTTTTATTATTATTTTTTATTTATTTATTTTTTTTTACATACTGTCACCCTAGCAGTACAGTGTCACCATGGTGACACTGTACTACTTGTGGGGGGTGATGAAGATTTTTTTTTTTTTTACACTGTTTGCTTTTACACCCATGTAGGATGTAAAAGCAACCATTTCTCTTTCTCTCTGTCTGCATTCTTGCACTCATTGAGAAGTACTGAGTGAGCTTTGATTGGTCACAGCTTGTCACATGGTACAAGGCTGTTGTGAATAGCTTTGTACCATGTGACCTCTGTGATCATTCACAGATTTCACACGTAGTAAGCAATGATGTCATAAGTGACATCTTGCTTACTACTCTGCATGTGATCACTGAATGGCCAATCAGTGATCACATGACCAGGACCTCGTACAGAGGTCCCGTCCGACGATCGGTGATTCACTGTGTCCGGAGGACACAGCGGGCACCGGATCGCGGTGCTGCGCGCTCCCAGGGAGCGCGCACAAGCAGGTTGCGGGGAGGCCGTTTATAAACGGCCACCCGACCCTGCACTGCCACCGTCTGGCCGTTTATATGCAACGGCCGGTCGGGAAGTGGTTAAAGAAAGAAGAATTGCATGAGAGTGGGAGAAAACGAGGTTAAAGGTACAAAGACTTTTCTATAGAAAAGCTGAACTCCAGGCATGGAAAAACCTTTACCCTTGCATTGGGACCCCCTCTCCACTGTAAGGGTTCATGTACACTGCAGCTTATAAACTCACGGTTAGGAACTGTTCAGTGTTTTTTTTCAGCAGCCCCTGAACTCTCCCTAATGTGTTCCTATGTGTCCATGTACACATCTTCGTTTACAGGCATTTGAGTTTACAGTCGTTTTTTTGAACGCAGAAAACTTGCGTTCAGCAGTCGATTTTATCAGTGCTTGTAAACGCAACAAATCTCGTTTATGAGCGTTTGCGTCTGAAATTTTTTTTTAACTCTTCCAGTTCCCAATGCTGTCCAGAGCCTTTTTTCTTCATGAAAAATGCATGCAAAGCGTTTTCAAGGTGCTCAGATGGACAAAACACTGAACACAGGATGTTCCTACCAAGCTTGTCACACATGGTAATGACCAATACACACCTCAGACCTCTCCCACCCTTGGAAACAAAAGATATGTTAATGACCAATTCACACCTCAGACCTCTCCCACCCTTGGAAACAAAAGATATGTTAATGACCATTCACACCTCAAGTTCCTCATGAAGACCCCCTGCCAGGTGACCTTAATGACTCCCTCCACCAGACACCTTTCCCACCCTTGGAAACAAAAGAAATGTTAATGAGCAACTCACACCTAATTATCTCAACACATACTGCTGTCTCTGCTTCTACTCTCTGTATTTCTCTGAAACAGTCTGAAATAGTTAATAATTTACCACTTTTCAGTGCATTCTGGGCATTTGGGAGGTTCTCTTGTGCTTATCTTTAAAAAACGCTTCTAAACGCAAACGCGCATAAACGCAGTATGCAAACGTGGCTAAACAGGCATTTTTTAACCTACGTTTTCCAGCAGTCAGTTTCCATCATTCAGAAGTGTCCCGTGTACTTGGGGCCTAAGGGTTATCTGCTTGTTTCACCTCGGGGATGATGAATGAAGTGATATACTGTACTTATTACTCATTACCTTGGAAGCCTACTGTCTGACATCCCAGGTGGTGGACAGACCCTCAGCGCCCTCCCCCCATCCTGGACAAGGCAGGACTGTTGGCATTGTACAGGATGAGTTCATTGGACTGCAACCAGTCTGTCAGTGAAGGGAAAAGGCTTCAGGGGACTGCTTACACAACGAGGAATAAACCTGCCTGAGCGAGGAATAGAGTAACCTTGTATTATAGTCAAAAGAAGCTCACCAAGTCTTAAATGTGATGGCTGCATTCCTTTTCTTTTTTAGTCTTTCTTCTAGTTTTATCTGGTGATCTGGCCAGTAAGTCTGTTGTTTTTCTAAAGCAGTGTTTCTCAACCTTTTTTCAGTCAAGGCATCCTTTAAATTTATGGATAATCTCAAGGCACCCTTTAAAATTATGAACAATCTTAAGGCACCCCATTATAAAATGTAAAAAGTGTATTCTACACACATCCACACACGTAGGACACCCAACGTTAGAGGTGCTTTTCTCTTCCAAAGCAAATACACCTTTGCGCACTGGTGCCGACTAGTATTCCAGTGTGTCGCTCTGTTTCTCTCCCTCACCCTGATAATGTGGCTCCAATGGTGATAGAGATGGGCGGGGGAGGGGCAAACAAGGATGATGCGCATGCACCCCATGTCCTCCTTATCAATTGATGATGTCATTGGTTGTTAGGATGCAGGCAGCTGGAAGGTCATAAAAGTACACAGTAAAAACTTGTGGCTTTGTGTACTATAAGGCAGGATTGATCCACCTGCTGGCTTGTATAAAATTTTTGGCATTTTGCCAAGGCACCCCTAAAGAAGTCTGAAGGCACCCCAGGGTGCCTGGGCACTCTGGTTGAGAAAGGCTGTTCTAAAGAACAAGTTCTCCTTTAGAATGTATCAGTTAGAAAGATGAGTAAAAACCTTTTAACACCAGCAGGGGTGCATACAATGATCAGCATTTATTTATTCATGTAAAACCCGATAATCCCCTTCCTTCCTTAAAGCCATCATGACTAGCAATATCACATGGGGAAGGAAAGTAAATATCAATCTGTAATCCAAAGTAAGTCTTGGCTTGCGTTGAAGTGCTCATGTGCAGGATTTGATGATGCGTTTTGAGGACTAGTGGCTTTATATAGTTGGTAAGGCCCAATAATGACACCAGTCTATCCAGTTCCACCTGTGTGGGTATGGATGT
The DNA here is from genome assembly GCF_062004578.1 of Staurois parvus. Lineage (NCBI taxonomy): Eukaryota > Metazoa > Chordata > Amphibia > Anura > Ranidae > Staurois > Staurois parvus. Next base: position 1,146,322 of record NW_028318505.1, read on the forward strand.
GTGTTTGTATCAATACCATTTCCCATATCCCTGTATATTGCATTCGCTAAGATGCCCATCTAAGAGCCTTTTTTTTTTAAACTAGTGACACTTCCCACTGACACCAGCGATTTGTAGAAAGGAGTTCCACATCCTTACCGCTCTGACAGTAAAGAACCCCCTACCCAGTTTAAAGTTAAACCCCTTCTCCAGTTACATTGAGCAGCTGCTTGTCTTCGTAAAGAGAAGAGCTCCAATCTTCTGTGAAAAAATGAAATGTCAGCAGCTACAAAAACTAATAAACAGCCACTCATCTGTCCCACCATCCAGCGGTGTGCTTACCTCAGCCATTTTTATCACCTGTCATCTGTCCCCCCTGGCACCGGCATGTTAACTGTGGATACCCAGCTGTGACAGATTGCGGCTGCACAGCCGGGTGCCCGCTGCGCATGCGTGAGATGGGCTGCACATTGTGAATAGTCCCTTAGTCTTCTGAGACCTGTCACTTGTTCCAGAAGACTATGGGGAGGGAGGGGGGGGGGGGGAGAACTTCCGCTTCCGATTGCCTAGGCCAGTGGTAGGCAACCTGCGGCTCTTCAGCTGTTGTAGGACTACAAGTACCATCATGCCTCTGCAAGTCACAGCTGTAACTGTCAGTTTTGTAATGTTGCATTGCCTCATGGGAAATGTAGTTCCACAACAGCTAGAGAGCAGCAGGTTGCCTACCCCTGGCCTAGGCAATCAGAGCAGTAGTGGGAACAGGTGTCTATCAAAATCAGGTACCCCCCCACAAAAGTACCATTTCTTTACCAGGAGCGGAGCAGGAGGCCTTGAAGCGGAACAACCCTCTTTTGGGTGGAGCTCCGCTTTAAGCTCCCTGAAACTGAATAGTTTTTTCCTATGCTAGAATCACCATTGAGTTCCTTGTATATTGCTATTATATCTCCTCTAAAGCGTCTCTTCTCTGGGGAGAATAAGTTTAGTACTTGTAGTTCTTAGTAATTGAGGTCCTCCATCAGTTTTGTTACCTTTCTTTGGAATCCTTCCAGTTGCAGCACATCCTTCCTGAGGACTGGCTTTAGTCATCATCCGAAAACAACAAAAATGGCACCAGCTAATGTATATCTTTCTGAATGAGGTTCTGTGATTTTGTGGGGTAGGAATGTTGGGCTTAGCTTTTTTTTTAATATTGAGTTGTCCTCCTCTCCCCTTTGTGACTATAGCAGCCTTCGCTCCTCTGGGAAGACTTGGGCTCATTCAAACAAAAGAGCATTTGTGATCAGTTACTAATGTTGGATGAGAAGACCTGGCTCACATTCGGCATTCCAGTTCATCCATCCCAAAGGTGTTCAGCAGGGTTGGGGTCATCAAGCCATGTCTTTATGGAGCTGGCTTTCTTTATTGTACATCATGGGACACAGAGCAGGCTATAATCATGACCATCTGGGTTATGTGCCACCTATAGGTGAATGGACATTAGCAGACCAATCAAACAGGAAGTCCTTCCCTACATAACCATTCCCATACAGGAAGCTCCTCTGTTTTTTCACCGGTGTCTTGAAGGTGATGGTCACTAAAGTTTAGCTTGCTGTATGAGTTTTTGTAGTGGTCTTAAGATGGTTCCAGCAAGAATCAAGGGACTGGTTGACTGGATCCATTCTTATAGCAAGTACTCTTAACGGATGGTACCTGGGCCTTGGGGAGAAATGATAAAGATTGGGCGGGGATTACTTGTAATGCATTGTTTTTGGCGCTGGACCCTGCATTATGGAACCCTGAGCAGTTTTAGCATTGACCAAGGTGTTTTCCGGCAGGGTGCTGTACATGTCCACAGAAGTAGACCCCACAGCAGCGGGGGACCATGTCCCTAATGGTCCTTAGCAACAGAGCCTGCTGTGATGGGTGAAGATTGGTTCCCTGTCCTGTGAAAGAGTCCTATGGTGGGATTGCTGAGTGCTTTTGTTTTTTAATTCAGGGTCCTCTTAAGATGTTCTGGTGTCCTAACCGTCCTCTCCTCTTTTCACCAGGGGCTTTATACTGGGGCTGAAGGAAGGCTCTTAGGGGTTCTGGCCTGGCTGTGTTTTTACCTCATTGGGTGGCTGTAGTGGTTTTTTTTGGGTCTATGTGTTCCCAAGTGTCACGGGTGCAGGCGAGCGCGCAGTGTTCGGTGTGTGGCCCGTGCAGGAGAACAGTCATCCTGGCACAGAATAGGGCCTTCACCAAATTGTTGCCACAAGGTTGGAATTGCATAGTTGTCCAAAATGTCTTTGCATGGGGTAGCATTACCATGACCCTTCAGTGGAAACATCTGAACTCAATGATTTAGAGGGCTGTCTAGATACTCTTGGTCAGTTAGGTAGGTGCAGTAGTTAGGTATCCACATACATTTGGCAATATAGTCTACAAAGTGTATCGCTCATCCACAGGGAGGCAGTTGATGCAGAGTGCAGTTTGTTATCTTTTCATAGCAGTGGGATTGAGATTCTAGCAGACACTCCAACATAGCAGTCTATTTGAGGAAGTATCTGCAGTAGCATATCTGGAGACCAGAAGCAAGTACAAATCTGCATGTACACTGCAGCTGACAGACTCACGTTTAGGAGCTGTTCAGCGTTTTTTTCAGCAGCCCCTGAACTCTCCCTAATGTTTTCCTATGTGTCCATGTACACATCTTTGTTTACAGTCATGTACAGGCATTTGAGTTTGCAGTCGTTTTTTTTTAAAGCAGAGAACTTGCATTCAGCAGTCGATTTTATCAGCGTTTCAAACGCAAAATGCTTGTAAACGCGACAAATTGTGTTTATAAGTGTTTGCGTCTGAAAATTTTTTTTAACGCTTCCAGTTCCTTATGATGTCCAGAGCCTTTTTCTTCATAAAAAATGCATGCAAAGCATTTTCAAGGTACTCAAATGGACAAAACACTGAACACAGGATGTTCCTACCAAGCTTGTCACACATTGTAATGACCAATTCACACCTCAGACCTCTCCCTCCCTTGGAAACAAAATATATGTTAATGACCATTCACACCTCAAATTCCTCATGAAGACCCCCTGCCAGGTGGCCTTAATGACTCCCTCCACCAGACACCTTTCCCACCCTTTGAAACAAAAGAAATGTTAATGACAACTCACACCTAAGCTAATCTCAACACATACTGCTGTCTCTGCTTCTACTCTCTGTATTTCTCTGAAACAGAGAGGAGGAAGTATCTGCAGTAGCATATCTGGAGACCAGAAGCAAGTACAAATCTGCATGTACACTGCAGCTGATAGACTCGGGTTTAGTAGCTGTTCAGCATTTTTTTCAGCAGCCCCTGAACTCTCCCTAATGTTTTCCTATGTGTCCATGCACACATCTTTGTTTACAGTCGTGTACAGGCATTTGAGTTTACAGTCGTTTTTTTTTAACGCAGAGAACTTGCATTCAGCAGTCGATTTTATCAGCGTTTCAAACGCAAAACGCTTGTAAACGCGACAAATCGTGTTTATAAGTGTTTGCGTCTGAAATTTTTTTTTTAACTCTTCCAGTTCCTGATGATGTCCAGAGCCTTTTTTCTTCATGAAAAATGCATGCAAAGCGTTTTCAAGGTACTCAAATGGACAAAACACTGAACACAGGATGTTCCTACCAAGCTTGTCACACATTGTAATGACCAATTCACACCTCAGACCTCTCCCTCCCTTGGAAACAAAATATACGTTAATGACTATTCACACCTCAAATTCCTCATGAAGACCCCCTGCCAGGTGGCCTTAATGACTCCCTCCACCAGACACCTTTCCCACCCTTGGAAACAAAAGAAATGTGAATGAGCAACTCACACCTAAGCTAATCTCAACACATACTGCTGTCTCTGCTTCTACTCTCTGTATTTCTCTGAAACAGAGAGGAGGAAGTATCTGCAGTAGCATATCTGGAGACCAGAAGCAAGTACAAATCTGCAAAGAAGTTTGCCAAAATCATTTCACTGTGCACAATCAGCCTTGACCCTCCAAAATACGCAATAGAAACAGAAGGCAGTGAGAGGTTATCCAGAAGTGGTCATCCCTTATTCATTCCTCTTTATTCATTATAGATGACATCTCTCAGAATTATTCTGCAGTTTGTTGATTTGTACGCGTCTCTAATACCACGAGCGCCGCTGTTTATCACCCACCAGTCACGATGTGTATGTATATATCTTTGCATCTATGTGCAAGCATTGTCATTTCAATTTTCCATGATTAAATATTTATATGAGCTGCCGGATCTGTGGAGATGAATGAACGTGGCACACTCTGAAAGTTCAATTTATCGAAATGTAAAGCGGATCATTTGTTGTTTGCAGAAAGGGGAGAAGATGTCGCCAGAAGAGGTGAACGCGGTCCTTCACTTAGTTGATGTAAACAGCGGTGGCAAGCTTGACTACAGTAAGGTAATGTAGACCTTTCACTGGTCGCTTTCTGTGTATGTGTGTTTTGATTTTGGGCTGCTTCTGTGCATCATAGTTCCTGCTTCTGGTCCTCTTCACTTTCATCAGATTTATTCCAAATTCCAATTCAACGAAGAGCGCTAGTTGGCGGTTGGTTTGGTAGGGAACACCAGAGGCCGAAGTTACTTCACCACCCATTCCATGGGTATAGAGTCTGTCATCTTGCCCATTCTGATCAATGCTGTATCCACCTAGGTAAGTATAATGGGGGGGAAGCCCTACTTCTCTTTCAAGCTCAAACACACTTGGATTATGCAGCAGGACAATAATCTGAACCACACCAGCAAGTCCACCTCTGAATGGCTAAAACAAAACTAAATGAAGGTTTTGGAGTGGCCTAGTCAAAGTCCGGACTTAAATCCGATTGAGATGCTGTGGCATGACCTTAACCACTTCCTGTCTGGACACTTTTACCCCCTTCCTGTCCAGGGCAATTTTCAGCTTTCAGCGCTATCACACTTTGAATGACAATTGCGCGGTCATGCAATACTGTACCCATATGAATTTTTTACCACTTTTTTGAGACAGATAAAGCTTTATTTTGGTGGTATTTATTCTCCGCTGGGATTTTTATTTTTTTTGCTATGTAAATGAAAACGTCCAAAAATTTTGAAAAAAAGTGTTTTTTTAAATAAAATTTTGCAAATAAATAATATTTCATCATAAATCTTGGCCAAAATTTATTCCGTTATTTTTTTAGTAAAAAAAAAAAAATCCAAATTAGTTTATAACCAAAAATTATAATTTTTAAACATTTTTTTTTACATTTTTATTTTATTTTTTTATATTATTTTTTATTTTTTTTTTTTACATACTGTCACCCTAGCAGTACAGCTTGTACTGTACTGACACTGTACTGCTTGTGGGGGGTGATGAAGATTTTTTTTTTTTTTTTACACTGATTGCTTTTACACCCATATAGGATGTAAAAGTAATCATTTCTCTTTCTCTCTGTCTGCATTCTTGCAGTCATTGAGAGGTATTGAGTGAGCTGTGATTGGTCCCAGCTTGTCACATGGTACAAGGCTGTTGTGAATAGCCTTGTACCATGTGACCTCTCTGATTATACACTGATTTCACACGTAGTAAGCAATGATGTCACAAGTGACATCTTGCTTACTACTTTGCATGTGATCACTGATTGGCCAATCAGTGATCACATGATCGGGACCTCGTACAGAGGTCCCGTCCGACGATCTGTGTTTCACTGTGTCCTGAGGACACAGCGGGCACCGGATCGCGGTGCTGCGCGCCCCCAGGGAGCGCACACAGCTAGAAAAGGTGGGTGCCATTTATGAACGGCAACCCGCCCCTGGAGTGCCACCGCCCTGCCGTTTATAAACAGCAGGCGGACGGGAAGTGGTTAAACAGGCCATTCATGCTGGAAAACCCTCCAATGTGGCTGAATTAAAACAATTCTGCAACAAAGAGTGGACTAAAATTCCTCCACAGCGATAGGAAAGACTCATTGCCAGTGATCACACACTTGTTGCAGTTGTCACCGCCAAGGGTGGCAGAACCAGTTATTAGGTTTAGGGGGCAGTTACTTTTTCACATAGAGCCAGGCAGGTTTGGAAGGTTTTTTTCACCTTATTAGATGAAATCATCATTTAAAAACTGCAATTTGTAATTACTCGGGTTATCTTTGTGTAAAAATAAAAAAACTGTTTGATGATCTGAATCATTTAAAGTATAAGTTCACCTTTTGCACAAAAATAATAAATGCACTTTTTTTTTGCAGGTAAAAAAATAATCATTTGGTGTTTTTGTTTGCAGGAACCTGTAAAGCATTGCATCGGTGATCGGTAGATCACTGGTGTCATGCAGGCCTCCTGCTGGCCTGTCAGTATATCTGCTTACCCGTACAGGATGTGAAACGCAGGGATGAGAAACATAGAGATCTGTTAGTAAAAGCAGCACAATTTACACACATTTCACATAGTTAGACACACATTTAACCCCTTGATTGACCTAGATGTTAACCCCCTTCCCAACCAGTGTCAAAGAACACCCAATCACATGCAAGACAAAAAAAAAAAAAAAACAGCATTTTTTGCTTACACATGTTTGGATGATAGAAGTCAGCAGTGCTCTCCCTGTTTGCCTTTACTAAATTATTTATTTATTTATTACAGGTACTTAAATAGCACCTTCAATTTACGCAGCGCTTTACATATATATTGTACATTCACATCAGTCCCTAACCCTCAAGGGGTGTACAATCTAAGGTCCCTAACTCACATTCATACATACACATACTAGGGACAATTTAGACAGGAGCCAATTCAGCTACCAGTATGTCTTTGGAGTGTGGGAGAAAACTGGAATACCTGAAAGAAACCCACGCAGGCACAGGGAGAACATGCAAACTTCAGGCAGGTGGTACCATGGTTGGGATTCGAACCAACGACCTTAGTACTGCCAGGCGGAAGTGCTAACCATTTAGCCACTGTGCTGCCTAATATCAACTGCAATGACAGCAAAGGATTTGTTACTTGCTTCTTATGTACGTCAGTGCAAGTGTAAGGACTGAGCTCTGTCAGTAGACTGTCCCTATAAACAGAGTCTTCTCCAGGTGAGCTTATCTTTGCCTTTTTCTAGTTCTGCAACGTGTTCTTCAATACTTGTGACCAATGTGCCAAGATGGCAGCTGAGAAAATGAACGCAAACAGTCGGGCCAGACGTCAGCAATTTGGGAGCCAAGTCGCGACGTCTCCGGAACGCTCACCTTCTCCTCGGACACCACGTGATGGAGAAACGGCGCCTAGAAAAGGTGAGGAGATAGGCAATCAATAAGAGTGTTTGATATCCTTCATTGCATTTTTTTCCTGCAACTTAGATAATTGTTATACGCAATATAATGTGTTGATGTAGCATTTTTAGGGGTAAATAGTATTTAGTGGACTTTCTCTTCATTTCAAAGGAAAAAAAGGTACATAACACAGTAAGTCAAAAACCAATGGTGTCACACTCCACTATCAATAATAAACACTCACATATATATATATATATGTATACAGTGGGGATCGAAAGTTTGGGCACCTCAGCTAAAAATTTGTATTAATGTGCATAAAGAAGCCAAGGAAAGATGGAAAAATCTCCAAAAGGCATCAAATTACAGATTAGACATTCTTATAATATGTCAACAAAAGTTAGATTTTATTTCCATCATTTACACTTTCAAAATAACAGAAAACAAAAAAATGGCGTCTGCAAAAGTTTGGGCACCCTGCAGAATTTATAGCATGCACTGTCCCCTTTGCAAAGCTGAGACCTGCCAGTGTCATGGATTGTTCTCAATCATCGTCTGGGAAGACCAGGTGATGTCAATCTCAAAGGTTTTAAATGCCCAGACTCATCTGACCTTGCTCCAACAATCAGCACCATGGGTTCTTCTAAGCAGTTGTCTAGAAAACTGAAACTGAAAATAGTTGACGTTCACAAAGCTGGAGAAGGCTATAAAAAGATAGCAAAGCGTTTTCAGATGTCAATATCCTCTGTTCGGAATGGAATTAAGAAATGGCAGTCATCAGGAACAGTGGAAGTTAAAGCAAGATCTGGAAGACCAAGAAAAATATCAGACAGAACAGCTCGCAGGATTGTGAGAAAAACAATTCCAAACCCACGTTTGACTGCACGATCCCTCCAGAAAGATCTGGCAGACACTGGAGTTGTGGTACACTATTCCACTATAAAGAGATACTTGTACAAATATGGTTTTCATGGAAGAGTCATCAGAAGAAAACCTCTTCTACGTCCTCACCACAAAAATCATCGTTTGAACTTTGCAAATGGACATATAGACAAGCCTGATGCATTTTGCAAACAAGTTCTGTGGACCGATGAGGTTAAAATTGAACTTTTTGGCCGGAATGAGCAAAGGTACGTTTGGAGAAGAAGGGGCACAGAATTTAATGAAAAGAACCTCTGTCCAACTGTTAAGCATGGGGTTGGATCAATCATGCTTTGGGGTTGTGTTGCAGCCAGTGGCACAGGGAACATCTCACGAGTAGAAGGAAAAATGGATTCAATAAAATTTCAGCAAATTTTGGATGGTAACTTGATGCCATCTGTGAAAAAGCTGAAGTTAAAGAGAGGATGGCTTCTACAAATGGATAATGATCCTAAACACACCTCGAAATCCACGGGGGATTACATCAAGAGGCGTAAACTGAAGGTTTTGCCATGGCCTTCACAATCTCCTGACCTCAACATAATTGAAAATCTATGGATAGACCTTAAAAGAGCAGTGCGTGACAGACAGCCCAGAAATCTCAAAGAACTGGAAGACTTTTGTAAGGAAGAATGGGCAAAGATACCTCAAACAAGAATTGAAAGACTCTTGGCTGGCTACAAAAAGCGTTTACAAGCTGTGATACTTGCCAAAGGGGGCAGTACAAGATATTAACTCTGCAGGGTGCCCAATCTTTTGCAGACGCCATTTTTTTGTTTTCTGTTATTTTGAAAGTGTAAATGATGGAAATAAAATCTAACTTTTGTTGACATATTATAAGAATGTCTAATCTGTAATTTGATGCCTTATGGAGATTTTTCCATCTTTCCTTGGCTTCTTTATGCACATTAATACAACTTTTTAGCTGGGGTGCCCAAACTTTCGATCCCCACTTGTTTCCTCCCCCCCCCTTTCCTGACCTGCCGGGCTGCATGCTCTGATAAGGGTCTGGTATGGATTTTGGAGGGGACCCCCATGCCATTTTTTTTTAAATTTTGGTGTGGGAGTTCCCCTCAAAATGCATACCAGACCTGAAGGGCTTGGTATGGATGGGAGGGGGGACCCCACGCCATTTTTTTTAATTTATTATGATGTCGCTTTTTTTTTTTTCTTCACTATAGGTCAGAAATTCAGCTGTCAGTTTCCCTCCAGCTAAAAGAAAGTAGGTGTCTTCTTTTAGTTTATTTCCCCAAGTTAAGAGAAACAATGTTTCCTTTTAGTTTCTTAAACAAAGTTTCCTTTAACTCCGGGGAAAGTGACAGCTGATCTTGTGAGCTATAGTGAAGAAAAAAAAAAGCCGGCAATTGCATTTAACAATCGGCACCGACATACACTTCGTATTGCGAAAAAAAATCTGTAAACCGAGGCATTATTTCCAATGGATTTTCGTTCATAAACCAAAAATTACGTTACCCGAGGCGTTTGTAAACAGATGTATTACTGTGTATCAAACTGTCATATTCATTTTAAAAAAATAAATTACTTACTGTAGAAATATCTTCCGCTCATTGTATAACTGTGCCCTCTGCTTTCTGCTGTCTTTTAGATGCGGCAGTATATCAGATTCGTGCCTGGTTTGATGCTACATTTCCCATTTCTCCCTACAGCCAGCCTCAGATGTGGGCCTACACTTTACTAGCTAAAGTATAACTAAAAGCAAAAGTTTTTTTTCCAGTTTTGGATAGTGGAGTTATTAGAACCCCTGTCAGTTTTTATTGCAGTCTGTGTTCCCATTAGGCTTCATGTACACAAGCAGCTGCTAAACTCGAGTTTAGGAGCTTTTGGCATTTTTTGCCAAAGCTCCTAAACTCAGCTCCATAAAAGCGTGCGTGTCCATGTACACACAGGCTTTCTAGCAGAGTTTAGGAGCTTCTGTGTTTAGGTGAGTCTTAATGTCCCTCTCCTGAACGCAGAAGAATCACATTCAGGATAGAAACATTTTGACCGCTGGCCGTAGGAAAACTGCTGCAAAATCGCGGTTTCGAGGTTACCGTGTTTTGCCATGGTTTTGCTGCGATTTCTGTTTTCCCGCGGCGGGCGGTCAAGTTAGGCTCGTGTACATGGTGCCTTAGAGAGATTCCCCCCCCCCCTATTTGTCCTGTTTACCGTTGTCATCAAAAATGAAAGTAGAAGAAAATCCCAAATTTTGAATTCTCCCCAAAAACAAAAATCGAGGAGAAATCTTCCAATGGGGACCCCCAGGGATTCCCTCACTTTGGTGGAATTTTCTCTCACTTCCTGTTTTGGCTGTGGGACAGGAAGTGAAGGGAAATCTCCCCAATGGGACACAGATGGCCAAACAACTGACGGGTTATAAACCCTCCTTTACTCCTTTAAAGGTTTTTCCTTTAGTTATACTTTAAATTCTTACTTTATTTTTAAATAACAAACCGGTGTATACTTACCTTCTCAGTGCAAGGATATTGCATAGAGTGTAGCGGAACCTCCTGTTCTTAGATCCCCCGCCAGCGCTCCTGGCTCCTCCTTTCATGCAAATGCCACCAAAGCAAGCTGCTTGCTATGGGGGCACTCATGTGGGCTCGATCCTGAGCTGCACTGCCAGCGTCCATAAACACACACATCTCGTCTCAACTGACAGCTTTGCCAATGGCTCGCGGTGCTTTCAGTCTGCCCTGTTAGAGCTTGAGAGAAGATAGAGCTGTTGCAGATTGGCACAGCGCTGGATCGAGTGAGGACTCAGGTAAGTATAAGGGGAGGGGGGGGGGGGGGGTGAGGGGGCGATACTGATGCCTAAAAATTATTACCTTAAGGCAGGGAATACGTTGAAGTAAAAAGTGTTTAGGCTTTAGAACCACTTTAATACAAGTCTGGTACACATGTCAAAAGGAGCCTCTAGCTCCATCTGCTGTCTGCATATGGAATATTTCTGTGACAAAACAATTTTTTTTATGTATTATTCACTTCCTTTAACACGGTGCAGGTTCTCTTTAGAACACAGTTACCAGGTTTGTTTTGCGTCACAGGCAGGCTTTTATTATCTTTATGTTTCTGTATCTTCTCAGGGACAGATGCAGTTGTGCTTCTGCAAGTTTTTTTGAAAGTGCTCTTAACCCAGGAGACCTAATATATTATGTTGTAGCCACACTTACTTTTTCTTCTCTTGTATGCTCAGACTTTTTCATCACAGTCCTATTTATTCAGCTCACGATCTAGTCAAAAAGATTTTATCATCAGACATTGATTTTCAGGAGGCTACAGTGATCTGCGGGAGCTCCATGGAACCCCAGTGTAACCACCCAATGAGGGTAGTCTCGTAGGGGACTACAAAGGGATGGGAAACTGCTCCCGTCCACCAGTTGTAGACTGACAGCTGGCTGATCTTGTGTGCAAAGGTTCATGGGACTTGTAGTCCTGATGTCAGAAGTTGGGTTGATCATGATATGTGTTCTCCCCAACCAGAAGTTCAGGGAAGCGCTGTGAGAAGTAGATAATACCGGGGACACATCTAAAAGGTAGAAGCATGCTTTTTAAGCAATTCCAAAAATAATAGGTATCCTAGAACTTGAAAATGTATCTAAAGGGAAATCCTTTCTTAACCGTACATCACAGGACAAAGAGGAGTTCCTAGTCATTGTACATGAAAGGCTTGTTACCTAGTGTGAAGCTCATAAGTTTCATCCCTGATAGTATGTTATGGGGTATATTTTGACTTTTCTCCAGTCTGTAATGGAGACATCTTTGACTGAATACCATCCAAGGAAAGACATACTCTTTCAGAGACTTTTCCCATCTTATTCCTTGGTTAAAACTTTTATGCAGGGTGTTACAGGGGTTGTTCACCTGTGCAGCCCACCTTGTCTCCATAGGACCTAAACTTGGTTGTGTCTGTCTTGCAGTCTATTCCTTTTGAACCTTTGAGAGATTCTCATGTTGTTCCTTACACACAAGTTTATCTTTTTGGTGGCCATTACTTTGGCTTGCAGGGCCTTGGAATTGGTAAGTAACCCTTCTTGGTTGTTCACTGGGTAAGGTGGCGTTAAAGCCTTGGTTCTCTTTCCTACCTAAGGTGGTTTCTCGGTCCATCTGAATCAGGACATTGTGTTTCCATCTTTTTATCCTAATCCTAAACATCCTAAGGAGAAGGTCCTTCACTGGATGTTGTTTGAGCTATTCAAGTTTATCTGAACTCTACAGCTTGCTTTCAACAGTCTGATTCCCTCTTTTGTTCTGTCTGAGGGTCCTCGAAAGGGTCCAGCTGCTTCTCAATCCACTATTTCTAGGTGGATTTGGCATCTTCTCTTTCCGGCCTATGGTATCAAGGGCAAGATTCCTTCTTTTTTGATTAAGGCCCATTCCACCAGGAGTGTCAGTGCTTCCTGGGTTATTCAGCATCAAGCTGCTACCTGGATTTCTCTTCTCATGTTTAAGAAGTTGTAACAGGTAGATATTTATGCCCCTGCGGACGCCAGTTTTGGACTAAAGGTCTTGCAGGTGAGTTTGTAGTAGAGTTCCCGCCGGTCTGCTTTTGGGCTTTGGGCTTGTTGGTTCTTTTGCTGGGCTGTCCACCCCTCGTGTTCAATGCTTTGGGATATCCCAAGTAGCCAGGAAAATGAACTCCTCTGTGTCCTCTGATGTGATTAAGAAATTAGGATTTTTGGTTTACATGTAAATTATTTTTCATGGAGTGCATCACAGGACAAGGGATCTTTTTGCTTTTGTTCCTCATTGCTTGCTAAAAAAAATTGAAGGCTTATGCCTGGGCAGGGATCCCTAGCTTGTATGGCCAGTGAAGGTGGCAGCATAAATCAAGTAGTCATGAATATGAACTTCTCTGTGTACAGTTATATACTCCAAAAAAAAGGATTTTAAAGGAAAAGCAAAAATCCTAATTTATTGTGTGTGTGTGTGTGTGTGTGTGTGTGTGTGTGGGGGGGGGGGCCTTAATACAACTTTAAGGCTTAACGTCATGTTTTTTCTTTTTCAAAATTGTGCTCCCATATCTTCAGAAATCACTGCAACCAATGTCATACTGACCTCCATGTCTCTGCACACTTGCCAATTCCTCCGCTCCATCCATCCCTCTTCCTCTTGGCCCTGGACATCTCGCTTGAAATTCATTTAAAACATTTGTTTGTTTAAAACATTAAACACAGCCAACCCGTTTTGGGGGATAAGGACTCCCACCTACTTCAGGGCTTGAACAATAATTTGTTATACGATCAGGAGGAAATTATATAGGGAGCCCTAAAGGAGAAGTAGGTCCAAAGCTCTTTTGGCCCTACTTCTTCTGTGAGTCCACGGGAGGGCATTCTGTTCCTCACTCCTGTGATTCATTTTCAACCCGCTGTCAGCTAAAGTCACTCAGCTGGTTCAGGTCCTAGATCGATCCTGACTTTAATGTTGGGATCCACCCAGTTGTCTGAGCGGCAATTGGCTCAACCTCTTAGTGAACTTCTGAGGGACTGAGCCAGCCGCTCTTGCCCCTCCACAGCCCAGCACTCCAGTGAGCTCTAGAGGAGCACAGCAGAGAGCCGGTGACTGACCGGCTGTCTGTTCACTGAAGTTCAAGAACTGAGCGATCAGCGGTCTTTGATCGCTCAGTTCTTGGTGTAGAGGTGGCAGCAGATAGATGCAGCAAAGGATTGATGCTGCATCTACATAGGTAAGTATGACAGTTTGTTTTTCTTTCTAATCCCACACAACTCTGTTAAATTGAGGCGGGGTTGAAGTTAGCATGTCCAAAGGGCACTCTAACTAGCTAGCTGGATCCACACTCCTACCAGACTTTGGCCCTGGCCAACAAAGACATACTTCCTGTAGTCCTATAGTCTACAGGCGGTGCTTCACCACGTTTTCTTGGACTACTGTGGGTGTTATTACAAGTGCAGGTGAGCATAATAACTTGCGTCCAGTAATATGCGCAATATTTAATGATTGACAGTGGTCTCCCAGTCGGCCATGCCCACTTATGATTCACTGGTCCCTGGAGGAATGTTAGACCATCCTTTCTCAACCAGGATGCCTTGAGGTTTCTTCAGGGGTGCCTAGGCAAAATGTCTAAAAATTGCCCAAAACTTGTATACAAGCCAGTGGGTGGAACAAGCCGGCCTTTTAGTTACACAAAGCCACAGGTTTTAATTGTGCACCATTACGAACTTCTAGCCACCGGCGTCCTGACAACCAATGACATCATCAGTTGATAAGGAGGATGTCAACTGCCTGCATAGCATCCTAGTTTGCCCCTCCCCCCACTCCTCTCCATCAGTGCTGGGGTCACATTAGCTCAGTGATGGGAGAAAAACTGAGGGAGAAGAGAAACATAGGAATATTAGTCAGTACCAGTGTGCAAAAGTGTATTTGCTTCGGAAGAATAAATCACCTCTAATGTTGGGTGTCCTACATGTGTGGATATTGCTTTGTGATATCAAAATAATAGAATAGTTTTTCACATTTTAGAATGGGGTGCTTCAAGACTGTCCATAATTTTAAAGGGTGCCTCAGGACTGTCCATAGTTTTAAAGGGTGCCTCAGGACTGTCCATAATTTTAAAGGGTGCTTCAGGACTGTCCATAGTTTTAAAGGGTGCCTCGGGACTGTCCATAGATTTAAAGGGTGCCTCAGGACTGTCCATAGTTTTAAAGGGTGCCTCAGGACTGTCCATCATTTTAAAGGGTGCCTCAAGACTGTCCATAATTTTAAAGGGTGCCTCAGGACTGTCCATAATTTTAAAGGGTGCCTCAGGACTGTCCATAATTTTAAAGGGTGCCTCAGGACTGTCCATCATTTTAAAGGGTGCCTCAGGACTGTCCATAATTTTAAAAGGTGCCTCAGGACTATCCATAGTTTAAAGGGTGCCTCAGGACTGTCCATAGTTTAAAGGGTGCCTCACTACTGTCCATAGTTTTAAAGGGTGCCTCAGGACTGTCCATAGTTTTAAAGGGTGCCTTGACTGAAAAAAGGTTGAGAAACACTGTGTTAGACAACTGTATGAATGTCCATATGTGGGGAATGGAAAAGTGCTGTTCAAGCCCCACCCACGTAAGCAGGTCACATAACTGCTACTTTCGGTGCACTTTTTGGCGTTTGTCCAATTATTGGGAATATAAAAGTAGGTGGGAAGTGTGCATAGAGGGTAAGGGGAAACAGGCTGAGGCTTATGGAACTAATCCTAGAATTGGACTTTAATGTCAGATAGCTAATCAAATTCAATATGTATTTATTTTTAAGCTGACAGCAAATCTCCGAGACCTTCATCAGCTCGGAACTACAAAGCCACAATATGTACCATCGCCAACATGGGACCGCCCAGTGCCAGGAACTCCAAAGTAGTGGAACCAAATAGCCTACAGGTAATTTTTTGACTTCTAATGCAACTTCATGAGAGAACAGCAGTGATCATATGAAAATGTATAAAATCCCCCACATTAACCGCTTCCCCTCTGACTTATAGCAGAAGTACTGCTACAGGGAGGCAGGGGTGCGCAAAATCACATATATAGACGTGATTTTGCATTTCCGAGTAAGGGGCGCGCACGCGCCCTACCTGCACCGCCATTCACGGCCTCGGCTGTCAATCACCGGGTCCCGGGCCGGTGATCGTCCAGTATCTCCAACAGGGGAGAGACCTGTGTATAAACAGTACAGATCTCTCCCCTATCAGCTTCTGCACACTACTTTTTATGGCTCTGCATAGCAGAGCCATACAAAGCAGTGTGCTTACAGTGAAGCACACACACAGCCAACATAGTGAAACAGCACACAGTTAACCCTTTGATTGCCCCTGATGTTAACCCCTCCCTGCCCAGTGCCATTAGTACAGTGTCATTGCTTTTTATTAGCACTGATCACTGTATTGGTGTCACTGGGGATGTTAGTGACACTAAATCAGTCCCCCCCCAGTGTCAGAATGCCCGCCGCAGTCCCGTTATAAGTCGCTAATTGCCGCCATTACTAGTACAAAAAAAAAATTCCAGTATATATACTGCCATTTGTAAACGCTATAACTTTCACGTAAACCAATTAACTTACACATATTGGGATTTTTTTTTACCAAAGACATGGAGCAGAATACAAGGACCTTTTACAGCCCTGTCCAGCTCTCCTAGTGTGTCCTAGCCCTGTCCAGCCCTGTCTCCTACAATCTCCTCCATGCTCTTGAGACTGTGCTGGGAGACACAGCAAACCTTCTGGCAATGGCCCGTATTTATGTACCGTCCTGGAGGAGGTGGACTGCCTGTGCAACACCAAAGCAGCTGAAACTGATTAACAACCCCCTCTGCTACTTAACTGACCAGATCAATATCCCAGGAGTTTCATTGACTTGTTGCTAGACTCTAATTAAAAAGTGTTCCTTTAATTTTTTTGAGTAGACTGTACATGTGTATATATACAGTCAGGTCCATAAATATTGGGACATCGACACAATTCTAACATTTTTAGCTCTATACACCACAATGGATGTGAAATGAAACAAACAAGATGTGCTTTAACTGCAGACTGTCAGCTTTAATTTGAGGGTATTTACAACCAAATCAGGTGAACGGTGTAGGAATTACAACCATTTGCATATGTGCCTCCTACTTGTTAAGGGACCAAAAGTAATGAGACAATTGGCTTCTCAGCTGTTCCATGGCCAGTTGTGTGTTATTCCCTCATTATCCCAATTACAATGAGTAGATAAAAGGTCCAGAGTTCATTTCAAGTGTGCTATTTGCATTTGGAATCTGTTGCTGTCAACTCTCAAGATGAGATCCAAAGAGCTGTCACTATCAGTGAAGCAAGCCATCATTAGGCTGAAAAAACAAAACAAACCCATCAGAGAGATAGCAAAAACATTAGGCGTGGCCAAAACAACTGTTAGGAACCTTCTTAAAAAGAAGGAACGCACCGGTGAGCTCAGCAACACCAAAAGACCCGCAAGACCACAGAAAACAAGTGTGGTGGATGAGCGAAGAATTCTTTCCCTGGTGAAGAAAACACCCTTCACAACAGTTGGCAGATCAAGAACACTCTCCAGGAGGTAGGTGTATGTGTGTCAAAGTCACCAATCAAGAGAAGACTTCACCAGAGTGAATACAGAGGGTTCACCACAAGATAGAAACCATTGGTGAGCCTCAAAAACAGGAAGGCCAGATTAGAGTTTGGCAAACGACATCTAAAAAAGCCTTCACAGTTCTGGAACAACATCCTATGGACAGATGAGACCGACATCAACTTGTACCAGAGTGATGGGAAGAGAAGAGTATGGAGAAGGAAAGGAACTGCTCATGATCCTAAGCATACCACCTCATCAGTGATCATGGTGGTGGTAGTGTCATGGCGTGGGCATGTATGGCTGCCAATGGAACTGGTTCTCTTGTATTTATTGATGATGTGACTGCTGACAAAAGCAGCCGGATGAATTCTGAAGTGTTTCGGGAATATTATCTGCTCATATTCAGCCAAATACTTCACAACTCATTGGACGCTTCACAGTGCAGATGGACAATGACCCAAAGCATACTGCAAAAGCAACCAAAGAGTTTTTTAAGGGAAAGAAGTAGAATGTTATGCAATGGCCAAGTCAATCACCTGACCTGAATCCGATTGAGCATGCATTTCACTTGCTGAAGACAAAACTGAAGGGAAAATGCCCCAAGAACAAGCAGGAACTGAAGACAGTTGCAGTAGAGGCCTGGCAGAGCATCACCAGGGATGAAACCCAGCGTCTGGTGATGTCTATGCGTTCCAGACTTCAGGCTGTAATTGACTGCAAAGGATTTGCAACCAAGTATTAAAAAGTGAAAGTTTGATTTATGATTATTATTCTGTCCCATTACTTTTGGTCCCTTAACAAGTGAAAGGCACATATGCAAACTGTTGTAATTCCTACACCGTTCACCTGATTTGGATGTAAATACCCTCAAATTAAAGCTGACAGTCTGCAGTTAAAGCGCATCTTGTTTGTTTCATTTCAAATCCATTGTGGTGGTGTATAGAGCCAAAAAAGTAAGAATTGTGTTAATGTCCCAATATTTATGGACCTGACTGTGTATATATATATACTGTATACATGCAATTATGCATGGTATAATGTTAAAAAAGGGGCCTTTGGGGCAAGTGAACTCCTGGCTTCCTATGTGTGTTTGATACCCCAAAAGTGAGATCTCCCAGCCATAATTCCCCACTCTGTTCCTGACTACCTGGGAATTTTGGGTGTTCCCTTCCAGCTCCTCCAGCTACATTCTCCATATATACAAAATAAATGTGAATCCATTAGGGATGATAGAAGCCCCTCATAATGTGCACAGCAGGTGTGCAGACCAGGAACTCAGTGCGGGAATGGTGGGAATCCCTCATAATGAGCACAGTGCCTGCACTGGATCGTATGGTACAGAGGTGCCTGCACTGGATCGCATGATACAGAGGTGCCTGCACTGGATCGCATGATACAGAGGTGCCTGCACTGGATCTCATGATACAGAGGTGCCTGCACTGGATCGCATGATACAGAAGTGCATTTTCTAAAGTAGCTCATGCATTACTTTTTGCACAGTCCAGTGCGATTCCGCCCACTCACTCAAAATGAATAGGCTGAAATCGCAGCACACTGCACCACATGTGAATTGCACAGAAACTCACAATTCCTGCCTCTGCGATTCCTGGTGTGAATTGGCCCATAAGCTTTAACATGTTAATGTCGTTTAAAAAGGGATTTGAATATTTCTCAATCTGCAGCTTGCATTGCATTACTCCCTGGTGATCCTGCCATGAAAGGTCCTTGTTCAGGCACCTTCCTTTAATAGGATGACAACGCTCTATCCCTGTCTCCCAGTTGTGCCCCTGTGTTGTCAGGTGGGCTTCTGATGAAGTGGCAATTTTAACACCTGTTACTCAAGCGTGGTCCGCTGTTGTCACCATCAAGAATCCCATCCTGTAAAATTCTATGCAGCCATTGCTGCCGTGCATGTGCTTCAGACCATTCCTCTGCTGTTGTGGTCCAAGTCCCTAAGCAGACTAATTTCAGTATCCATGAGAAACAAGTAGTGCTTAAGCCACACAATGGAAGGTCAGTGCATCAGGGAATCATTGTGAGATCGTTGCTGCAGGACATGTAAATGGCTGCAGGAGGTCAGCAGCATAAAGAATGAAAAAGACAAAAACGAGTATTTTATTACAAAAAATAAATGAGATACATCTGCTTTAATTACAGCATCCACCAAAAATTGAACTGTCAATTTTTGAAGCACAGACTTTTAAAATAGGACAGGAAGGGCTCAAGTTTCGAACTTAAAATGCTTGAGGTGATTGTAGCCGTATTAGTGCATTTGCGACAGAAACAATTGAATACTGTCCGTGATACTTTTTTTATTTGCACTAACATACAATTTTGAGGACAAGCTTTCGGGGTATGTCCCCTTCTTCAAGGTCTAAGCAGTACTATTAAAAATCACAAAGTTTAAGCAGAATGTTAGAACTTAAAATGCACAATTAAACTTTTCTGAGTAAAAAAACGCATCCTGCTCCTCCACCCCCTCATTTGTAGCATCATGTCTTTTTTAAAAATGGCAGTTGTTTGTGTTACATCTGCTTTAATTACAGCATCCATCAAAAACTGAACTGTCACATTTGGAAGTACAGACCCTTAAAATAGGACAGGAAGGGCTCAAGTTTCGAACTTAAAATGCACAATTAAACTTTTCTGAGTGAAAAAACGCATCCTGCTGCTCCACCCCCTCATTTGTAGCATCATGTCTCCTAGATTGTAAGCTCCCAGGATCAGGGCCCTCCTATCCCTCTTATATTGAACTGTATTGTTGCTGTATTGTCTCCCTTATATTGTAAAGTGCTGAGCAAACTGTTGGCGCCATATAAATCCTGTATAATAATAATATTTAACAGTGATGGCGAACCTTTTTGAGCCCGAGTGCCCAAACTGCAACACAAAACCAACTTTTTTATTTCAAAGTGCCAACACTGGAATTAATCACTTGCCTACCGGGCACTTCTACCCCCTTCCTGCCTACAGGGCACTTCTACCCCCTTCCTGCCTACATGGCACTTCTACCCCCTTCCTGCCTACAGGGCACTTCTACCCCCTTCCTGCCTACAGGGCACTTACACCCCCTTCCTGCCTACAGGGCACTTACACCCCCTTCCTGCCTACAGGGCACTTCTACCCCCTTCCTGCCTACAGGGCACTTACACCCCCTTCCTGCCTACAGGGCACTTACACCCCCTTCCTGCCTACAGGGCACTTCTACCCCCTTCCTGCCTAAAGGGCACTTCTACCCCCTTCCTGCCTACAAGGCACTTCTACCCCCTCCCTGCCTACCGGGCACTTCTACCCCCTTCCTGCCCAGGACAATTTTCAGCTTTCAGTGCTGTTGCACTTAACAATGACAATTGTGCGGTCATGCAACACTGTAACCATATGCAATTTTTATCATTTTTTCACACAAATAGATCTTTTTTTGGTGGTAATTATTCACCACTGGGTGTTTTATTTTTTGCACTATAAATGAAAAAAGAGCAAAAAATTTAAAACATAAAAGGTTTTCTTTGCTTCTATTCTAAAAGTTTGCAAACAGGTAATATTTCTTCTTTGATGTGCGTTGGTGAGGCTGCACTGATAGGCAGCACTGATGGGCATTGATGAGGCGGCACAGATAGGTAGCACTGATGAGGCGGCACTGGTGAGCATTGCTGAGGAGGCACTGATGATGCACTGATATGCAGGAAATGATGGGCACTGACAAGCGGCACTGACTGATAGCGCCAACTGGAGGCACTGACAGACGGCACTGACCGGCGGCACTGCTGGGCATCATTGATGGGTGGCACTGATGGGCAGCACTAACGAGGTGTCACAGATAGGTGGCACTGATATGCGGCACTGATTGGTGGCACTAATAGGGGACACTGATAATGGGTACTGATAGACAGCACTGATAGGTGGCACTGACTGACATCACTGCTGGGCACTGACTGGCACAACCGCTGAGCACTGACTGGTGGCACTGACTGGCAGCACTGCTGGGCTGCACTGATGGGCACAGGTGGGCGGCACTGGTGGGTTGGCACAGGTGGTGGCACTACTGGGCACAGGTGGGCACAGGTGGGTGCATTGCTGGGCACAGGTGGGCGCACTGCTGGGCACAGGCGGGTGCATTGCTGGGCACAGGTGGGCGGAACTTGTGTGTGGCACTGCTGGGCACCGATCATCAGGGCACTGATGATCAGTGACCCTAATGATCAGTGCCGTTTCCTGCTCTGACAACTGCCGGTTTTCGGCAGTACTTTCCTCACGATCTGACAGCGTGAGGAAAGTGCAGCCGAGAACCGGCATTTGCATTTCCCGGTGATCAGCGTGTCATTGGACACGGCTGATCACGTGGTAAAAGGCCGCTGTGATTGGCCTTTTACCACGTCACGTGATCAGCTGTGTCCGTAGGACACAGCGATCACGGAGATCGCCCGGCGCGCGCCCCCCGGGCGTGCGCAGGAGAGCACGTTCTTCCTCTTCTTCCTGGCGTGCCCACTGAGATGGCTCTGCGTGCCAGCTCTGGCACGCGTGCCATAGGTTCGCCATCACTGATATCTAATGTCTTTTTTAAAAATGGCAGTTGTTTGTGATACATCTGCTTTAATGACAGCATCCACCAAAAACTGAACTGTCACTTTTGGAAGTATAGACCCTTAAAATAGGACAGGAAGGACTTAAGTTTCGAACTTAAAATGCACAATTAAACTTTTCTGAGTGAAAAAACGCATCCTGCTCCCCCACCCCCTCATTTGTAGCATCATGTCTTTTTTAAAAATGGCAGTTGTTTGTGATACATCTGCTTTAATTACAGCATTCACCAAAAACTGAACTGTCACTTTTGGAAGTACAGACCCTTAAAATAGGACAGGAAGGGCTCAAGTTTTGAACTTAAAATGCACAATTAAACTTTTCTGGGTGATAAAACGCATCCTGCTGCTCCACCCCCTCATTTGTAGCATCATGTCTTTTTTTTTTCTTTTTTCTTTCAAATGACAGGTCCACTTTACGGCTGCGACGCCTCGTGCTCACCAGCTGCTGGCCCCTTTTTGTTAAACCTCTTATTGATTTTCATTTAGCTCTCTAGTTTTAGTCCCGTTGATAAATCACTTGCGCAGCGTCTCCTACAGGGGAGACCTCAGAGCCTGATTCCAGGGTCAATATTTGTAGAGTGTTACTATTGATCATTGCTCTTCGCTTTCCGTTACGTCGCTCGGACTTTAATAGGGTTTCTCTTTTATATCATTTTTTTGTGTGCCTCCTAAAATAATAGCTGCTGATATGAAAGCCATAAAGAGCAAACTGCCCGGGCTCTTCTTAACGTGACCCCGGGGACGCACGTGAGGCACATAAAATAGTTGTAAGGAGCGAACGGAAAATTCGCCAGTCACTGCTCTCCTGGGGTGGCCTTCTCATTTCCAGGAACGGCTCCGGCTTTGTTCTCCACCCTGGCCACCTTTAAATCATCGATAACCTCGCCGTTCCAGTCCTGCAGCATCGCACTTAAAACTGCGGCCGATTGTTTCCGGCCTGCGCAGAAAAAGGAGGCCTGTTCAGGCTCCATATTTGGGTGAGGAAAGCAAAAAATAAATGTACATTTCTATTATTTTTTTTATTATGGTATGTAGTGTTTTTATCAGTAAAAAACACAAAAAAGATATTCTATTCTTGAACTTTTTTTTTTTTTCCTACTAATGAACTGAAGTGTCAAATATTGTATGGTGGTAGTATACTGCCATCCAGTGTTCACATTCTAGAATGCATGCATGGATTGAAGATTCTGTTTTATAATATAAAACTCTCTCTGTGTTCATTGGGGGACACAGCTTTGTTCAGGATCTCAATGGGTATAGCTACCATTTCTAGGAGATTGGGAACTAGGCAAAGCAAAGGGCATTGCCTCATATAGATACATTTATATAATCCTCCCGCACTCAGAATGTCAACCTCTAAATATTTATTTATTTCAGGTACTTATATAGCGCCATCAATTTACACAGCTCTTTACATATATATTGTACATTCACATCAGTCCCTAACCCTCAAGGGGTGTACAATATAAGGTCCCTAACTCACATTCATACATACACATACTAGGGCCAATTTAGACAGGAACCAATCCACCTACCAGCATGTCTTTGGAGTGTGGGAGGAAACCGGAGTACCCGGAGGAAACCCACGCAGGCGCAGGGAGAACATGCAAACTAGAAAGGAAGCCATCCATTGTATATGACAAGTGTCATGTGACCTGCTGTGATTGGTCACAGCAGGTCAGATGGTACTGGCAACGCCCTGAGGAAATGGGACTCGTCCCTGAAACGCGTCAGTCCCCAACCGCACTGACAGTTGGACATCTTGCCCATGTTGTGGCCATCTCCATTGTCATGCAAAGCGTTTATACATGCTAAGTTTCGTGAGTATTTTTTTGTGTTTTATATGTTTTTGAATAAACCATGGATAATGCACTAAGTGTCAGGGACCATCGCGACGCATGGGTCTACACAGGCGTAGGTGTCTGCCAAGACGTGTAGGTGGCAGGGCACTAGGACCCAGGCGCACCCATCGTCTTGACAGTACTAGGCAGGCACTAGGACCTGGGCTGCGCTTGTCAGGTGCAGGGCGGGCTATTTAAACCAGCTCTGCACAAACACTTGTTGCCGAATGGTCTTTGTATGCTGTTACCTGTGTTGTGAGTATCTTGATCTGGATTGTTTGACCTTGCTGCCTTCTCCTGTCCTGACCCTTGGCCTGCCTGACTCTGCTCCTGGATGTTCCCCTTTAAATCTGATCTTTTGGTATTGACCCTGCGTGTGACCCGACTATCCTTTGCCTACCGTTTTGTACCTCACCGACCCGCTAGTTACCGACCCGGCCTGTATGACTCTGATTTAGCTCATCCATCCATCCATCCTGCAGGGATCACTAGGCTCCCTTACATCAAACTCTTAGTCCCCTGGAGCTCCTGTCAGACTCCTGTACCCCTGTTGGAGATACCTAGCAGCTGCGACCTGGTACCGGACGCTCCAAGTCCATCCCCACCATCAGGGGCCCTGGTGAACAAGTGCTCCGGTGCTTAGACTCCGCACTCTGGGGAGGCTCTGCCAGGGGATTGATAGAGGTGCTGTCAGGCGGTCCGTTACACTAAGTGTTTGCGCCAACTGTTTGCTCTTTTTCAAATTAACGGAATTCTTCAAGGCCCCCAGGTCACCAAAACTAGTGTCCCCATTGGAAGATTTCCCTCTTTCCCCCCTATTACATTTCTGGAGACAAATCAAATATCGTGATTTTCTTTTATGTTCACTTTTGGTAAGCAGGACAGACAGCAGTAAAAACATGACAAGTGTTCTAATGCATCTCCGCTCTATCCAAAATTAAAAAAATAAGTTTTGCCTTTAGTTATACTTTAACATTTCTAGATGTTACCTATAAGAAAGCAAATGTTACATTTTTGGGTTTGTTTCCACTTTAACTGTATGTTATGGCCGTATGTGATTTCAGGAATGGCCGAGTTCCCAGTTAAAAGGATGCTTTTTCCTTGAAGACACAGGAATCGTTAGCCATTACTATAAGCTGCAACTGTCTCTGAGAACTACAGTCTATATGACAATCAAACCCTTAAATCTTAGCAGGGTGGAAGGTAAGTGTCATGGATAGCACATTGATTCACATAGTTATTTATCAGTGCTGGACTTGTTTCCCAGTAAAAAAAAAATCTGCATTGAGTTTGCTTGTTTTTCCCGTGGCTGTGTGGGTTTCCTTAACCATTTCCAAGTCCGGACACTTTCACCCCCTTCCTGTCCGGACACTTTCACCCCCTTCCTGTCCGGACACTTTCACCCCCTTCCTGTCCGGACACTTTCACCCCCTTCCTGCCCGGACACTTTCACCCCCTTCCTATCCGGACACTTTCACCCCCTTCCTGTCCGGACACTTTCACCCCCTTCCTGTCCAGGCCAATTTTCAGCTTTCAGAGCTATCACACTTTGAATGACAATTGCGCGGTCATGCAACACTGTACCCATATGAATTTTTATGCATTTTTTTTTAGACAGATAAAACGTTATTTTGGTGGTATTTATTCACCACTGGGATTTTTTTTTTTTTGCTATAAATGAAAAAGTCCAAACATTTAAAAAAAAGTGTTTTTCTTATTAAATTTTGCAAATAAATAATCTTTCTTCATAAATCTTGGCCAAAATGTATTCATCTATGTTTTTAGTAAAAAAGAAATAATAACCCAAATTAGTTTATAACCAAAAATTATAATTAAATTTTTTTTTATACATTTTTGTCTTATTTTTTTACATTATTATTTATGTTTTTTTTTGTATTTTAACATACTGTCACCCTAGCAGTAGTGTCCCTATGGTACTACTTGTGGGGGGGGTTTGAAGATTTTTTTTTCTTTTTTTACACTGATTGCTTTTACACCCATAAAGGCTGTAAAAGCAATCATTTCTCCTTCTCTCTGGCTGCATTCTTGCAGCCATTGAGAATTACTGTGTGAGCTGTGATTGGTCACAGCTTGTCACATGGTACAAGGCTGTTGTGAATAGCCCTGTACCATGTGACCTCTGTGATCATTCACAGATTTCACACGTAGTAAGCTAAGATGTCAGAAGTAACATCTTGCTTACTACTATTCATGTGATCGCTGATTGGCCAATCAGTGATCACATGATTGGAACCTCACACAGAGGTCCTGTACAGTGATCGGTGTTCCGCTGTGTCCGGAGGACGCAGCAGGCACCGGATTGCGGTGCCGCACGCTCCCAGGGAACGCGCACAGGCAGTGAATGTGGGGGACGTTTATAAACGGCCACCCGCTCCTGCACTGCTCCCGCCTGGCCGTTTATGTACATGGGCTGGACGGGAAGTGGTTAAATTCTTCTAATTTCCTCCCATAATTTAAATCCACTGTAGCAGATTATTTGGCATCTGACCATGATTGGCTGTATGGTTTTCACATATGACTGCAGCTGTGATGTTAGTGTGTACGCTTCTCAGGGGCAACGGGAGTGGGAATTTTCTTTGTCACACTCTTGGTCATTTTTTTTTTTAATCATTGAGTTTCTATAACTAATATAACAAAGTTTTAGGACAAAAATTCAACAAAAAAAAAATCTGAATAATATATTTTAAAAAATATATTTTTATAAATATATTTTTTTAAATATATTCCTTAGATTTTTTTTAACATATAAAAAAGTCATTTTAACATGTATTTTTACATATATTTGTAAATGCATTCCAAAAATGTAGATATGGATTTTTAAAGACATACGGTATATTTGAAATGTATTTTTAAAAATACTTTTCATATATTTTGTAAAAAAAACACATTTCAACATGCAGTGTATGTATATACCGTATTTTCCGGCGTATAAGGCGACTGGGTGTATAAGACGACCCCCTAATTTTCCAGTTAAAACATAGGTTTTGGGCTATACTCATCGTATAAGACTACCCCCCTTCCGAGGCAACACCATTTAAAAACATACAGTATACCGTGCTGAGCCAAGCTGGCTCAAAACAAACGCCCCTATGACAGATTAATCTGTCAGCCCGCTGGATGTGCGGTATATACCGTATACTGAGCCAAGCTGTTTCAAAACGTACCGGTACATCCCTACTGTAATCAGCCCGCTGGATGCGTGTATGTACGGTAGCTGCGGCTACATATAGTATACACTGGGCCAATCACGGCGAGTGATGTATTCTACTAATGAATACAAAGCTTGCTCGGATTGGCTGAGGTTGTGACATCACCAGCCCACCTCTCTGACTCAGCCAATCCGAGCAAGCTTTGTATTCATTAGTAGAATACATCACTCGCCGTGATTGGCCCAGTGTATACTATATGTAGCCGCAGCTACCGTACATACACGCATCCAGCGGGCTGATTACAGTAGGGATGTACCGGTACGTTTTGAAACAGCTTGGCTCAGTATACGGTATATACCGCACATCCAGCGGGCTGACAGATTAATCTGTCATAGGGACATTTGTTTTGAGCCAGCTTGGCTCAGCACGGTATACTGTATGTACATTACTGCACATCCAGCCAGCTTGACCCAAACAAACTCAAGGTGCACATTTTATACCCCGCGCATAAGACGACCCCCAATTTTTGGGGTATATTTTTAAGTATAAAAAGTAGTCTTCTATGCCAGAAAATACTGTGTGTGTGTGTGTATATATATATATATATATATATATATATATTTATTTTTTTATATATATATATTTATTGTTTAAATATATTAAATATGGCCAAAATTGTAGCATTTCAAATATATGGCAATATGTTTAGGAAGAATATTTCTAAAATATGTTTCAAATATATTTTTCTTCCATGTGGGAAGACACTGAAATTAAGTTGAGCACATGCACTTGTTTCACTAATTTGGGATTTTTCTATTAATGGCACTTTATGCTGTATATACATGCACATGATTATATTGATGCGCGGTCCGTTTGGTCCTTACTTTATATGTATTGTGGAACGCAACACAAGTACAGGACTGCTGCAAGAGTTTATTTTGTTTTGTCTTCCTAATTATTGCACGTCCAATAGCGCATGAGCACTTTTATAAATAAGATACTGTATGGACTTTGTGAATCTCATATATTTATTATATATAATATCATTCAGTTATGTATCAAAAAATCTGTGCAAGGGTATTAGACATTTGTTGGTCAGTAGGGAATTGCCATGGTAGGCAGATGTTGTCTACTTTCAAACACACTGGTAATGATTTACTAAAACTGGAGAGTGCAAAATCATGCGCACTGCAAGTTCAGAAATCACATTGTCGCTGATTGTGGTCATCATGGTCCCCAGGGCCATAGCACATCCAATTCTGCCAATCATATGCAACCCTCTCCCGCTCGCAGATAGCACTGTGCTTCTCTCTCTGTGCACTCATTGGGGTTTATTTACTAAAACTGGTTCACTCAGAATCTGGTGTAGCTGTGCATGACAGCCAATCAGCTTCTCACTTCAACTCGTTCAATTAAACTTTGACAAGGAAAATTGGAATATAATTGGTTTCTAAGCAGAGCTGCACACGATTTTGAACTCTCCAGTTTTAGTAAATCAACCCCATTGCCTGTGATTGAAATCCTTAAGTCAGGGGTGTCCAAACTATGGCCCTCCAGGTGTTGAGGAACTGCAAGTCCCATGAGGCCTTGCAAGACTCTGACATCCACAGGCAAGAATCTCAGAGGCATGATGGGACTTGTAGTACTTCAACAGCTGGAGGGCCATAGTTTGGACACCCTTGCCTTAAGTGAATCTATTGGAGGGATGGGGAGGAGTCTGTCTCGTTCATTTGTGTGTGTAAATTTTAGCTTAACCTATTGAACTCTGTGACCAACAGGCTGTATACAACAGGAGGTATGAAAAAACTGGGATACATAAAAAGGAGTCAGAAAGAAATGCAGTATATGCAAACTATTACACATTGTTTCTAAAACCCAACTCCAGGTTGGGTAGACTTCTTCCTGCCTCCGCAATTCTATTATCAACATTTCTAAATATACTTTTTTGGAGCTGTCTTCAGCCTGGGCACATAAGGTCTTGGGGTCCTCTATTTTCCTGCGGCAGGCGGTCCCCAGTAATGTAGAGGAGGATGCTCATGTAGTGGAGTGGACACTGTTTTCTACATCAGTTTCCTGTGAGTTCAGGCTGGCTTGGTGAAGATCCCTAGGGGGTGTGCCCCTGACCCCTCAGGCTCACACCGCTCATGCGGTTTGGGTGGATATAATTTATTTCAGGTATTTTTCAGGTACTTCTATAGCGCCATCAATTTACGCAGCGCTTTACATATATATTGTACATTCACATCAGTCCCTAACCCTCAAGGGGTGTACAATCTA
This sequence comes from Staurois parvus, assembly GCF_062004578.1. Lineage (NCBI taxonomy): Eukaryota > Metazoa > Chordata > Amphibia > Anura > Ranidae > Staurois > Staurois parvus. The sequence continues at coordinate 1,175,371 of NW_028318505.1, forward strand.
AGGTCCCTAACTCACATTCATACATACACATACTAGGGACAATTTAGACAGGAGCCAATTCAGCTGCCAGCATGTCTTTGGAGTGTGAGAGGAACTGGAGTACTGGAGAAAACCCATGCAGGCACAGGGAGAACATGCAAACTCCAGGCAGGTGTTGCCACGGTTGGGATTCAAACCAACGACCCTAGCACTGCCAGGTGAAAGTGCTAACCATTTAGACCAAAAGGGGGTTCTGCAGCAGGACGTACAGTGCATCACTAGACTGTGGAGAGGGTATGTACGACTTTAAGACTTTTTTTGTTAATTGGGATGGATGGGTGGTTAAAAAAAAATTAGACATTACCTATTAGAAATTTTACCTTTTTTTTCTAGGAAAATCTTCCCCATGGATGTCAGTGGACACTGCTCTGTATATATTAAAGGAAAGCGATGGAAAAGGAGATCCTCAACTCATCTCTTTCACGGAAGTGCGGAATAAAGACGTGAGAGCTTGCTTTGTAATCCACTCACCTTCAATAATAATAATAATAGCGTTTTGGCTCAAGGTCTGGAACCCAAGGTCTGAAGCCATCTAAGCAAGCTCTTCAGGAAGCAGTAACTGTCCTGGGCCAACCATAAGTAGCCAAGGCATTCCCCGCCCCACAGCTACATGTGTGGTGGGAAATGCCCCAAACACAGATGATTGGCCCAGTACAGTGACAACGTCCTAGCAGGCTTACTTAGGTGGATCTGAACTTGCCCGAGCTCACTACTAGTTAGGAAGCACCTTGATAATGATTTTGCATTCCTCCCAGCATGCATTCAGCTTTAACAGACCGAAAAGGGAGGAAGTAAGAGAATTGTATTGTCAAGGTTTACCGTCATTTTTAAAAGGTCCACATTTTACTGCTGTATTCTCATTGTAGCTAATCCCTCTTACAGCATGTTAATCCGCTTCTTTTCTGCCTTTCTTCATGGGCACATAACGTATTTTTCGCTCCATAAGACGCACCTAGGTTTTAGAGGTGAAAAACAAGAGAAAAAAAATATTCTGAACCAATGGACTGCAGACACAGTACTGGGGATGACCAGAAACTGCAGACACAGTACAGGAGATGACCAGAGACTGCGGACACAGTGCAGGAGATGACCAGAGACTGCGGACACAGTACAGGAGATGACCAGAGACTGCGGACACAGTGCAGGAGATGACCAGAGACTGCGGACACAGTACAGGAGATGACCAGAGACTGCGGACACAGTGCAGGGGATAACCAGAGACTGCGGACACAGTGCAGGGAATGACCAGAGACTGTGGACAGTGCAGGGAATGACCAGAGACTGTGGACAGTGCAGGGAATGACCAGAGACTGTGGACAGTGCAGGGAATGACCAGAGACTGTGGACACAGTGCAGGGAATGACCAGAGACTGCAGACAGTGCAGGAAAATGACCAGAGACTGCAGACAGTGCAGGGAATGACCAGAGACTGCAGACAGTGCAGGAAAATGACCAGAGACTGCAGACCGTGAAGGGAATGACCAGAGACTGCTGACCTTTGGGGAGGGAGGGGGAGCGGGTACCTGAATTTGACAGGTACCCGCTCCCACTTCCGCGGAGTTGTCCTTCCCTCTTCTTCCCGGGCCGGCTTCTGTGACAGCCGGGTGCCCACTGCGCATGTGCGAGAAGCGCTGCGCTTTGTGAATGGCCCGGCGCCTTCTGGGACCTTTCATGTGTCCCAGAAGACACCGGATCATTCACAAAGCGCAGCGCTTCTCGCACATGCGCAGTGAGCACCCGGCTGTCACAGAAGCCGGCGCGGGAAGACTGTGCAGCGCTGGAGCAAGGAACAGGTAAGGCCCTGCAAGAGAGAACAGCTGAGCGGCCGGCCCGGTATTCTGACATGGTGGCCGCAAAAATACCGGACCGGCCGCTTTATATTCGCTCCATAAGACGCACTGACATTTTCCCCCCTTTTTTGGGGGGAAAAAAGTGCGTCTTATGGAGCGAAAAATACGGTAATTTAGTCTGAAGACTTAGGCCTCATTCATACTGGCAGTGGTAAACTTGCATTTGTATGTGTTTTCAGGACATTTCTAAATGCATATAAAGGCATGCAATGATTTTTCCGTGGTGCGTTTACCTGCGTTTAGATGCGGTCGGTTTAGCTGCATTTAGAGAAAATAGAATTCTGTAACTTCAGGATCTGTTTAGAAACTCTAAATACATGAAATGCATGTAAACGTGACTTAAACTGGCTAAACCTGCTTTAGTCTTCGGTCACACCAATCCAGATGTCATTGCGACATTTTTAGAATTTTTTTCCACACAAATAGAACTTGCTTTTGGTGGCATTTGATCATCACTGGGTTTTTTTATTTTTTGGTATATAAATGAAAAAAAACTGAAAATTTAAAAAATTATATTTTTGCTTAGTTTTTGTTATAACAGTTTGCAAATTATTAATGTTTCCTGATAAATTTAGACCAACATGTATTCCGCTAAATTTTTGGGGTAAAAATAACCCAAAACATTGTATTAATTAGCCTGTGTGAAAGTTATAGAGCCTACAAACTATGGAAAATATATATGAAAATTGATCAGTTGAGACCCTAAAATGCCGGATGCTGGTATGACGTATGGCAGTGATCAGGACATTGGTACGAGGTGTGGTGGTGATCAGGTCGTTGGCATGAGGTATGGTGGTGATCAGCACGCTGGTATGGCGGTGATCTGGATGCTGGTATGGGGTATGGTGTGATCAGGACATTGGTATGGTGTATGGTGGGGATCCAGACACTGGTATGATATATAGGGTCATCAGAACGCTGGTATGGGGTATGGCAGTGATCAGGACGCTAGCATGTTATATAGGGGGATCGGAACACTGCTATGGGCTATGGAGGTGATCAGTTTGCTAGTATGGCATATGACATGATCAGAATGCTGGTATAGGATATGGTGGTAATTAGGGCGTTGATATGGTGTACGGCGGTGATCAGGACTCTGGTATGGGGTATGGCGGTGATCAGGGTGCTGGTATGAGGTATGGCGGTGATCAGGGTGTTGGTATGGGGTAGGGCGGTGATCAGGGTGTTGGTATGGGGTATGGTGATGATCAGGGCACTGGTATGGCGGTGATCAGGGCTCTGGTATGAGGTATGGCGATGATCAGGGCTCTGGTATGAGGTATGGCGGTGACCAGGGTGCTGGTATGAGGTATGGCGGTGATCTGGGCGCTGGTATGAGGTATGGCGGTGATCTGGGCGCTGGTATGAGGTATGGCGGTGATCAGGGCGCTGGTATGAGGTTTGGCAGTGATCAGGGTGTTAGTATGAGGTATGGCGATGATCAGGGTGTTGGTAAGGGGTAGGGCGGTTATCAGGGTGTTAGTATGGGGTATGGTGATGATCAGGGCACTGGTATGGCGGTGATCAGGGTGCTGGTATGAGGTTTGGCGGTGATCAGGGCGCTGGTATGGGGTATGGCGGTGATCAGGGCGCTGGTATGGGGTATGGCGGTGATCAGGGCGCTGGTATGGGGTATGGCGGTGATCAGGGCGCTGGTATGGGGTATGGCGGTGATCAGGGCGCTGGTATGGCGGTGATCAGGGCGCTGGTAAGAGGTATGGTGGTGATCAGGGTGTTGGTATGAGGTATGGCGGTGATCAGGGTGCTGGTATGGGGTATAGCGGTGATCAGGGCGCTGGTATGAGGTATGGCGGTGATCAGGGTGCTGGTAAGAGGTATGGCGGTGATCAGGGCGCTGGTATGAGGTATGGCGGTGATCAGGGCGCTGGTATGAGGTATGGCGGTGATCAGGGCGCTGGTATGAGGTATGGCGGTGATCAGGGCGCCGGTATGGGGTATGGCGGTGATCAGGACGCTGGTATGGGGTATGGCGGTGATCAGGGCGCTGGTATGGGGTATGGCGGTGATCAGGGCGCTGGTATGGGGTATGGTGGTGATCAGGGTGCTGGTATGAGGTATGGCGGTGATCAGGGTGCTGGTAAGAGGTATGGCGGTGATCAGGGTGTTGGTGTGGGGTATGGAGTGGGGTGTGGAGGACAACTCTTCCAGTGACAACTGTTTTAGAGGGGATTTCCCATCACTTTGGAGAGATTTCTGTTTACTTCCTGATTTGTCTTTGGAACACAGAGTGAGGGGACATCTCTGGAATGGGGGCACAAACAGAAAAAAGAGAACTGAGAGGGTTTTAACCCTTTTCCACACTACCGAAAGCTAAGCAAAAAACATTTTGGCAGGAGATGCAATTAAAATATTAATCACTGAGGCCATTAAAGTAAGCTGTGAAAACGGTGGATATAACAGCCCCAAAACCTGCTTCAATAAGACAGTTTAGCAATAGGTGCTCCCATAATTCAACAGAAATAGGTTCCATTTAAATCAGAATTCCAGTAAAAAAAAAGTCTGTTAAATAAAACAAGCAGCGTTTACCCCCCTGAAATCTGGCTTCTTTTCCACCACTAAATGTCCTTAGCCTACTGGCCACCATCATTCAACCCACTTCCTCTGAGCCCAAGCTGTCATAGATCTGCCACAGCCACTGACTCTACATAGATCTGCCACAGCCTTTGAAGGAGAAGCAGCACAGTAATGAACTTGTCTCTCTGTCACTTTGCTTTCTCCTCCTATCAGCATGCTTCGTTAGCTCACAAATGAATGTACTTCTTTTGCTGCTGCTGCGAGTTCCAACTTGAGCTCGGCTGTACGGGAACTGCAAAAAAAAAAGCTGATACCAAGTCATATTCAGATACTTACACTGCTCATGCTTAAATAGAATACATTTATTGATTACAGAGCTACAGTCATTTTTTATGTCTTCCTAGAGTTCAGCTTTTAAAATGAGACCAGTGTAGGTCTGTGGCAGCCAGTATACCTGATATCTCATTCTTTGCCGGCAGGCATTTGTCTGGAAGGGTGAGCTCGGAATCGGCTCTTACACACTTTTACCGTTCACAACAGGCTGCAAATTGACTAAAAAGAAAAAACAAATTGTGAAAGAGGCCAAACTAGTTTACAGAAATGAAAAGGAAGATTTAGTTCTCACTCCGGAGTTCAGGTAAGACTCTGTTAAACATTTTATGTTTTGTATGTGATCACCAGCGCTGGAAATCTTTGTGATCAGTGCTGCAGGTTTTCATTCCTCCCAGGCATTCATTCATACTACCCCTATACATATATACACACAGCACCCATGTGCAACAAATAATTAGTGTACATCAAACACTCTAAATATGTATTCCAGTAAATAATTGTAACTTGTTATCATGCAATACCACAATTGGCTTAAAGGTTAAGTTCACCTTTATACAAAAAATAATAAATGCACATTTTTTGTAGGTAAAAAAAAATGTGCATTTATTATTTTTTGTTTCTGGAGCCTGTAAAGCAGCGGTTCCAAACCTGTGGGTTGCGACCCCTTTGGGGGTCGAGCGACCCTGTCACAGGGGTCGCCTAAGACCATTGGAAAACACATATTTCCGATGGTCTTAGGAACCGAGACACCGCTCCTCTATCCATCTCCAGGTGGGTCCGCCCACATGCAGATACGCCCACATACGAGTACCCGGCGTGATGACATCATCGCGACAACCCCATCACATACACCCCGTACAAATACAGATGTATGTGGCAGGGTAATGTACTTATGTGGACCAGTCACACATGTGTAAAGAGCAGCTACTGTGTAGAAATCAGCTGCTGTGTTGAAAGCAGCTACTCTGTTAAAAGCAGCTACTGTGTTGAAAGCAGCAGTATTGGAGGTAAAACGACACTTCATGAATTATAATTATAATTGTTTTTGTGATTAATCACTATGCTTTAATTATATTCAATTTGTAGCAATGAAAATACATGCTGCATATCAGCTATTTACATTACGATTCATAATAGTAGCAAAATTACAGTTATGAAGTAGAACCTAAAATAATTTTATGGTTGGGGGTCACCACAACATGAGGAGCTGTATTAACCACTTGACTTCCAGAGGATTTACCCCCCTTAATGACCACGCCTCTTTTTGCTACTCGGCGCTGCACTAATTCAACTGATAATTGCGCGGTCATGCAATGCTGCACCCAAACAAAATTTACGTCCTTTTTTTCACACAAATAGAGCTTTCTTTCGGTGGTATTTGATCACCTGTGCGCTTTTTATTTTTCCCGCTATAAACAAAAAAAGGCCAAAAATTTGGAAGAAAAACTATATTTTTTACTTTCAGCTATAAAAAATATATCGTAAATTCAAAGTTAGTTATAAATTTAGGCCAAAATGTATTCTGCTCCATGTTTTTGGTAAAAAAAATCCCAATGAGTGTATATTGATTGCTTTGTGTGAAAGTTATAGCGTCTACAAACTATGGTATAGATACTGCAATTTACGCCATTTTTTTGCTATACAGCGCTGCGCTAGTTTAACAGACAATTGCGCAGTCATGCAATACGGTACATAAATGAAATTTACATCCTTTTTTTCCCACAAATTGAGCTTTCTTTCGGTGGTATTTGATCGCCTGTGCGGTTTTTATTTTTTGCGCTATAAAAAGAAAGGCTGACAATTTTGAGGAAAAAAAACTATATTTTGGACTTTTTGCTATAAAACATGTCCAGTAAAAAAAAATTTAAAAATCAAATTTAGTCATAAATTTCTGCCAAAATGCATTCTGCGACATGTCTTTGCTAAAAAAAAAACCCAATATGTGTAAATTAATTGGTTTACGTGAAAGTTATAGAGTTTACAAATGGTGGGAAAGATACTGGGATTTTTAGTTTTTTTTTTTATACTAATAATGGCGGCGATCAGCGACTTATGGCGGCGATTAGCGACTTGTGGCGGCAATCAGCGATTTATGGCGGGACTGCGGCGGACATTCTGACATTGGGGGGTACTGACTTGGGGTCACTGACATTCCCAGTGACACCAATACAGTGATCAGTGCAAAAAAAAAAAATAATAAAAACTGTACTAATGGCACTGGGGAGGAAGGGGTTAAGTTTATTATTCAGGGAAAGGGTTAACTGTGTGAGGGGAGTGTTTTACTAGGGGGCGGGGGGTGTGTAGTGTAGGGAACACCGCTGATCGGGAGAGAGAAACTCTTCTGTCCCGATCAGCGTGTCCTGGAGCTGTCAGGGAACTGACAGAAAGCACAGCTACTGCAGCTGTGCTCTCTGTCAGCGATTGCCGCTGATCGCCGGGACATAGCCGGTAACAACCGGCTGTGACCCGGCGACTGACATCCACGGCTGTGATCGGCGGGACAGGTAGGGCGGTGGCGCGCCTCGCACGCGCCCCCTGTTTTAAAAACACACGTTTTAAAACGTGGTTTTGCCCAGCCGTGCCGCCCTGCTGCCGTATTTCTACAGTGGCTGGGCGGCATGTGGTTAAAGGGTCGCGGCATTAGGAAGGTTGAGAACCACTGCTCTAAAGCATTGCACCAGCAATCAGCAGATCACTGGTGCCATGCAGGTCTCCTGCAGACCTATCAGTGTATCTGCTTGCCCGTATGAGATGTACTGACAGGAAGAATCAATGAACTACCACGGCGTTCTACAGCGCCATGGTAGTTCATTGAGAACTACAAGCCGAGAGCCACAAAAGCTGTCAGGACTTGTAGTTCATTCATTCACATAACACCGTGAATGAATGACGTGGCTGGGCGGGCATGGAAATGACAGGCTGGGATCATAGGAAATGGCAGAATGACTGTGGGGTTCAGTTACTAAAACTGGAGAATGCAAAATCTGAGGCAGCTGGGCATGGTAGCCAATCAACTTCTAACTTCAGCTTGTCCATCTAAGCTTTGACAATAAAACCTGGAAACTGACTGGCTACCATGCCCAGCTGCCTCAGATTTTGCATTCTCCAGTTTTAGTCAATGAACCTCATTGTCATTCTGCACTGAAGAAAAGTGCTGGACTGAGGAGCTGTAGTTCCACTTTAACTTTTTCATACCTAGAAGTCATTAGCCCAAATCAAATTTATCAGCATCAGTATGTTGATTAACCTGAAAAATACCTAGCTGACTTGCCTACCTAAATAATTTTACCATTTTTTACAGAAACATACAGTAAGGCTTTTATTTGGCAAACTGTTATAATAAATACCCTGCTCTGTTTTTTTTTTTTGTTTTTTTATTATTGGCCAACAAAGGAAAATGAAATGTAGGAAAAAACAGATTTTGTTTAATACTGTAATTGTATCGTAGCATTACAGTCTTTTTGTAAACAAACCTGAGAGCTTGCATGTGATCACCGTGTCATTCACGTGATCTGGAACCACACTGAATGTTTTCTGATTGTTAGTAGTGCCCCAGGCACTACCAGACACATCAAGGTCTGATAACTGCTAGTAGGCACTTGTGCAACACCGAACAATGTTCCCTCAGCATAGGGCATCGTGCTGGGGAATGATAATCTAGAGATAACAGTAGGGCAGAGGTTAAAGTAAACTTGTACTTTGCTGATTTACAGCAAAATAACACATTTACCAAATAGCCCTTTCCCTCCGCTGCTGGAACCTCCGCTGCTGGAACCACTTGGGGCTTCCAAGTATGGGGGTTCACATGTTTCTTTCACCTTCCTCCCACAATGCAGTGCAGGGTACCTCAGTGGCCATTCATCAACTACAAGCACTGTCACATGGGGAAGGTGATCTCTAACCTTGAGTCCACTTCAACCCAGAATTGACCAGGGATTTTACATGGGACTGTAGCAGATAAACAGGAAAGCGGGGAGGCTATTGGGGGGGAAGAATAAGCACTAAAGGTTTGGGCTATCCAGCAGACCTGTTACTTTGGCCCGAATAGGCAAAATACAGGTTTACTTTAAATATGTACATTTTTGCCAGGCAAAAATGGGCAAAATAATGCTCATAGGTTTACACATACAGTCAGGTCCATAAATATTGGGACATCGACACAATTCTAACATTTTTGGCTCTATACACCACCACAATGGATTTGAAATGAAACGAACAAGATGCGCTTTAACTGCAGACTGTCAGCTTTAATTTGAGGGTATTTACATCCAAATCAGGTGAACGGTGTAGGAATTGCAACAGTTTGCATATGTGCCTCCCACTTGTTAAGGGACCAAAAGTAATGGGACAGAATAATAATCATTATTATTATTATACAGTATTTATAAAGCGCCGATAGTTCGCTCAGCGCTGTACATTACAAAGGGGGACAGAACATGTGACAGAACAATAACAATACAATGCAAAACATGAGGGGATTGAGGGCCCTGCTCTTTCGAGCTTACATTAATCATAAATCAAACTTTCACTTTTTAATACTTGGTTGCAAATCCTTTGCAGTCAATTACAGCCTGAAGTCTGGAATGCATAGACATCACCAGACGCTGGGTTTCATCCCTGGTGATGCTCTGCCAGGCCTTTACTGCAACTGTCTTCAGTTCCTGCTTGTTCTTGGGGCATTTTACCTTCAGTTTTGTCTTCAGCAAGTGAAATGCTCAATCGGATTCAGGTCAGGTGATTGACTTGGCCATTGCAGAACATTCCACTTCTTTCCCTTAAAAAACTTTGGTTGCTTTTGCAGTATGCTTTGGGTCATTGTCCATCTGCACTGTGAAGCGGCGTCCAATGAGTTGTGAAGCATTTGGCTGAATATGAGCAGATAATATTCCCGAAACACTTCAGAATTCATCCGGCTGCTTTTGTCAGCAGTCACATCATCAATAAATACAAGAGAAGCAGTTCCATTGGCAGCCATACATGCGCACTCCATGACACTACCACCACCATGCTTCACTGATGAGGTGGTATGCTTAGGATCATGAGCAGTTCCTTTCCTTCTCCATACTCTTCTCTTCCCATCACTCTGGTACAAGTTGATCTCGGTCTCATCTGTCCATAGGATGTTGTTCCAGAACTGTGAAGGCTTTTTTAGATGTCGTTTGGCAAACTCTAATCTGGCCTTCCTGTTTTTGAGGCTCACCAATGGTTTACATCTTGTGGTGAACCCTCTGTATTCACTCTGGTGAAGTCTTCTCTTGATTGTTGACTTTGACACACATACACCTACCTCCTGGAGAGTGTTCTTGATCTGCCAACTGTTGTGAAGGGTGTTTTCTTCACCAGGGAAAGAATTCTTCGGTCATCCACCACAGTTGTTTTCTGTGGTCTTCCGGGTCTTTTGGTGTGGCTGAGCTCACCGGTGCGTTCCTTCTTTTTAAGAATGTTCCAAACAGTTGTTTTGGCCACGCCTAATGTTTTTGCTATCTCTCTGATGGGTTTGTTTTGTTTTTTCAGCCTAATGATGGCTTGCTTCACTGATAGTGACAGCTCTTTGGATCTCATCTTGAGAGTCGACAGCAACAGATTCCAAATACAAATAGCACACTTGAAATTAACTCTGGACCTTTTATCTGCTCATTGTAATTGGGATAATGAGGGAATAATACACACCTGGCCATGGAACAGCTGAGAAGCCAATTGTCCTATTACGTTTGGTCCCTTAACAAGTGGGAGGCACATATGCAAATGGTTGTAATTCCTACAGCGTTCACTTGATTTGGATGTAAATACCCTCAAATTAAAGCTGACAGTCTGCAGTTAAAGCACATCTTGTTCGTTTCATTTCAAATCCATTGTGGTGGTGTATAGAGCCAAAAATGTTAGAATTGTGTCGATCTCCCAATATTTATGGACCTGACTGTAGGTTCACTACAAATGGATACTACTGGAGGACATGCAGGACCTTTGTTATTTTAGACATTTGCAGAAAGAATCTCTTCTAACAATAAACATGTTTGCAGACAGAAGAAGGCAGCATGGGGAAATCTACCACTCACTAAGCAAAAAGAACCAAAAACAAGCCTAAAATGATCGATAATGGGCGTTCTCATTATGCTAGGTGTGCCTAGGCAGCCTGAAAAATGTACCTTGATGTTCTTAATTACTCCTGTATAACAGCAGAGCCTTTCTGTTCCTTGAGCCTCTTAGCTGTACATCTGCAGTGTGAGATCATCCAAGTTGCTGCTGCCTGTGACTGCTAGTCTCCCCATATTTGAGGTGTGAGTTGGTGATGTCAGTACTGTGCTACTCACTGTTTTCCTTACTGGAGTGAAAGCCATATCTGATTACCTACAGTGCAAGGATCCCCCTGTTTCATCCAGTCTTTGGATTTGTGCTCATTCCACAACTCCTGTTGTTTCTTCATCATTAGGGTATATAGACATTCAGTCATCAGGGAGGCAGCTCTGACATGAGGTAGCAAAGTCCTCTTCTACCAATATGTCTGCCTTCACAGAGACACAATGCAGAAAAATACATAATCAGTAATGAGGAAATGATCAGCTGCAGGGCGCCTACAGGCAATAATGGTGAGTGGTCCTTTGCCCTCTGCCTGCCTTTCTGGGTACATCTGCCACAATACAGGTCCTCTTTAACTTGATAGCTTTCAAAATAAATCACTCTGATCTTAGCGCCTAACATTCACACAGATAAAATGTAAAGGAAGCACTACAGGCCGATCATATAGGAGATGTATTTTAAAGTTCTAAACCAAGGAGCTTGCTACACATTAGAATATTCTTCCTCTCCCTTCTTCCAGATCTGCTCTGTCCGACATGTTTGACATCATTGATTTAGACAGCAATGGTTCTCTCAGCCTAGAGGAATATAATTTCTTTGAGATGCGGACCAGTGGTGAGAAATGCGACAATGACGCCTGGGAGGTTTGCAAAGGTGCGTCCCCAATGCCTTCAGTGTTTGTGTTTTATTCACCTTGCCAAGAGTTGTCTCTTTTGTATTAATGGAGTCACTTAATACAGTTGTTTAACGGAAAAAAGTGTGTTATTGAGAGATAATCTAGAACAGATTTAAATACGTGGCACTATCTTCCCAATAATACATGGTATATTACAGGCCGTAAAACGTCCACTAATTCTGAGCAAAACATTTGCATTTTTATGGTTTTCTATTAAGAATGCATTAGAATTGAATTACTTTTCTTTTAACCTTTCAGCAAGATGTTGAAGAAAAAAAGCTTTTGGCATAAAGGCCAGGCGCTTCCAACATTTATTACAATGTGACCTTAATATCACCCGCTATCAGTGCGCCTTCTTCCTCGAACGGCAGAGGGAAAAACTTAACATCATTTACTTCACTCTTCATCCAGCTTCTCATCACAGACTAGAAAATAACAAGATCAAAGTCACCACAGACTTCTCTGATTAAAGATGTACAGGAGATGCCCTGGCTAAGCAGTGCTGACTTGGCATAATTCGCAACTCAAAAGACAGTGTAGTTTATTCATTTTTAAAAGATCTATTTACCCAGATACAGATATTGTAGGTTTTGGTAGGTGATGGAGGATTGAATAATACAATGGTTTGTTGCGGACTCCGCTGTTCAGATCTCTGTGCTTGCAGGGACCCCAGCATTGCGGTCTCTATGCTTGTAGGGACTCCAGAATTGGGTCTCTGTGTTTGCAAGGACTCCAGGATTCAGGTCTGTATACTTGTAGGGAACCCAGAAATTGAATACGTTTGCTTGCAAGAACTCCAGGATTGAGGTATCTCTGCTTCTAGGAACTCTGGGTTTAAGGTCTCTGTGCTTGCAGAGACTCCTGGATTGAGGTCTCTGTACTTGCAGGATTGCAGGACTGAGGTCTTTTGGCTTGCAAGGACTCCGGGAATCAGGTCTGTATACTTTTCGGGAACCCAGGAATTGAATATGTGTGCTTGCAAGAACTCCTGGATTGAGGTAGCTCTGCTTCTAGGAACTCTGGGTTTAAGGTCTCTGTGCTTGCAGAAACTCCTGGATTGAGGTCTCTGTACTTGCAGGGCTGCAGGATTAAGGTCTCTTGGCTTACAAGGACTCCTGGATTCAGGTCTGTATACTTGTAGGGAACCCAGGAATTGAATGTGTGGTTGCAAAAACTCCAGGATTGAGGTATCTCTGCTTCTAGGAACTCTGGGTTTAACGTCTCTGTACTTGCAGAGACTCCTGGAGTGCGGTCTCTGTACTTGCAGGGTTGCAGGATTGAGGTCTCTGTACTTGCAGGACTGCAGGATTCAGGTCTCTTGGCTTGCAAGGACTCCGGGATTCAGGTCTGTATACTTGTTGGGAACCCAGGAATTGAATATGTGTGCTTGCAAGAACTCCAGGATTGAGGTATCTCTGCTTCTAGGAACTCTGGGTTTAAGGTCTCTGTGCTTGCAGAGACTCCTGGATTGAGGTCTCTATACTTGCAGGGCTGCATGATTGAGGTCTCTTGGCTTGCAAGGACTTTGGGATTAGGGTCTCCATGCTTCAGGGAGCTCTGGTTTAAAGCGGTTGTAAAGACTAAAGGTATTTTACCCTAATTCAATACTTACCTTAGCCCGATCTTGATCCAGCACTGTGCTTGAAAGCAGCAGCACTGCTCTTTCTCTCTTCACAGGCTCAGAGATAGCAGCGGGAGCCATTGGCTCCTGTTGCTGTCAATCAAATCCAGTGAGCAGGAAGCAGGGGACAGTGCCAAGCCGCACTTTGTCTATAGATGCACACAGCCTGGCTCAGCAATGTGAGCCCCAATATGGGCGATCGGCGCACATGCAGAAGAGGAGGAGCTGACAGCGTCAGAGGAGGAACCCAGAAGATGAGTTTCAGGGCCGTTCTGTGCAAAACAGTTGCACAAAGCAGTTGTGCTTGCAGGGACTCCAGGATTGAGATCTCTGTACTTGTAGGGACTCCAGGATTGAGATCTCTGTACTTGTAGGGACTCTAGGAATGAGGTCTCTGTGCTTGCATGGACTCCTGAGGTTTTTTTTGCATATAGGGGTGCCAGGATTGAGGTACCTGTGTTTGCAGGAACTCCAAAATTGACGTCTCTGTGCTTGATGTGTGTGTTAGAGGTTTGCATGCAGAGACTCCAGGATTGAGGGTAGGCACTCCGGGCTCAGCAGCGTGAGCCCCCATATAGGCTATGGGTGCACATACAGAAGAGAAGGAGCTGACAGCGTCAGAGGAGGAACCCAGAAGAGAAGTTTCAGGGCCGTTCTGTGCAAAACAGTTGCACAAAGCAGGTGAGTATAAATCTGAGTTAAAGGAAATTGTGCTTGCAGAGACTCCTGAGATTTAGATGTATGTGCTTACAGGGACTCTGGAATTTACTTTCCTGTACATGCAGGGACTCCAGGATTGAGATCTCTGTACTTGCAGGGACTCTAGGAATGAGGTCTCTTTACTTGTAGGGACTCCAGGATTGAGATCTCTGTACTTGCAGGGACTCTAGGAATGAGGTCTCTTTACTTGTAGGGACTCCAGGATTGAGATCTCTGTACTTGCAGGGACTCTAGGAATGAGGTCTCTGTGCTTGCAGGGACTCCTGAGGTTTTTGTGCATATACAGTAGGGGTGCCAGGATTGAGGTACCTGTTTTGCAGGAACTCCAAAATTGACGTCTCTGTGCTTGATGTGTGTGTTAGAGGTTTTCATGCATGTAGAGATTCCAAGATTGAGGGTAGGAACTCCGGGATTGAGGTTTATTTGCTAACAGGGACTTGGAGATTGTGGTCTCCGTACTTATAGGGAATCCAGCATTTAGGTTCCTGTGCTTACAGGGACTCCAGGATTGAGGTCTCCATGCAGAGATTTAAAACAAAATGTAGGAAATCTCTGCCATACATGCACGCTTCCTCATGTTTTGTCTCTTTAAAAACCCTGTAAGTACAAAAAAAGCTATTGCTCTGTCAGAAATCCATGGGGCTCCGATTTTCTTTTAGATCTGACCTGTAGATTTGTTATTTTTTCACTTGCTTTAACAGGATGACAACGCTGTTTGCTCTGCAGTGAAATCTCATAGCAGCGTTGTCACCCTCTGCACAGGTTTGTCTTAAATGGAAGTAAAGGTTATTTATGCTTCCAAATCAAATACACTTTCACTCACTGGTACTGCCTAGTATTCCTATGTTTTTCCTCTCCCTCAGTTTTTCTCCATTACTGAGCTAATGTGACCCAACACTGATGGAGAGGGGCAGGGGAGGGTCAAACTAGGATGCTGTGCAGGCAGCTGACATCCTCATCAACTGATGATGTCTGTCAGGGATCTCCTCGATCCCCGGCGCGATGGTCCTGGCGCAGGCGCAGTGCGCCGCCCTGTGCAGGGACTTGGGCACTAGGTCCGGGCCGGCCGCGGCGTTCGAGTTCGCGCATGCGCAGTAGAAGCCGCGGCCGCCCGCTGGGCGCCAATGGCAGCGCAGGGCGGGATATTTAAATGGCCCTGAGCTGTCATTCAGTGCCTTCTGGTCTTACCTGTATCCTGTGAACCTGTGAATTGTAAGTTGCTGACCCGGATTATGCTCTGACCTTGCTGTATTTCTCCTGCCCTGACCCTTGCTTTGTCTGACCTCTCTCTTGAATGCCCCCTATTGGATCTGACCTGCTGTTGCTGACCTGGCGTGTGACCCGACTATTCTCTGCCCGCTGCCTTGTACCATACCGTCCTCCCTGTTACCGACCCGGCTTGTCTGACCTTGCACCTGCTCAGCCATCCATCCATCCGTCCATCCCTCCCAGTGGGGTCTTCTGACCTCCTCATATCAGGCTCTTCACCGCGGGAGCCCTCGGCGAATACCACTACCACTAACGGGTTTGCCCAGTAGTCACGACCTGGTCTCGGGGGGCTCCAAGTCCATCCCCACCATCAGGGGCCCTGGTGAACAAGCACCCTGGGACTTAGACTCCGTGCTCTGGGAACGCCTATTTAGTGGAGTACTAGTGGTACCGCCGGGTGGTCCCTTACAGTACCAGAAGGCCATGACGGAGCCTCGAGGAGGACCCTCCCCGCTGGAGGAAGTTTGTAGGCACCTGGCTACCTTGACGCAAGCTGTAAACGTATTACAGGACAGGTGTTTACAGATTGAAAATTGGTTCCAGGCCTGCACGATATCTGCCCCTGCACCACCAGCCCCGGTCCCTGCACCTCCGCCCATAGCGGCCCCTGAGCCTGCTTCAGGGGCTCCCGCACCACTTCCTATGGCCGAACCCCGGGTACCCCTACCGGAGCGTTTTCCCGGGGACCGCACATGCTTCAGGTCGTTCCGTGAGTCCTGCCTTCTCTATTTCGAGTTACAACTTCATATCTTTTTGACGGAATCAGTAAAGGTGGGGTTTGTCATCTCCCTCCTGCAGGGTGAACCCCAGGACTGGGCCCACCGACTGAGAGGGAACAATGACCCCCACCTAGGCTCAGTTAACGTTTTTTTTGACGCAATGGCCATCTTATATGATGACCCACAGCTGGCAGCTTCGGCCGAAGCAACCTTGTACATACTCCGGCAGGGCCGACGGGCGGCGGAGGAGTACGCCTCTGATTTTAGGCGTTGGATGGGGGACACACGCTGGAACGAGTTTGCCCTTGTGCACCAGTTCCGTATGGGCCTGTCAGAGGCCCTGAAAGACGAGCTCGCCCGGGTAGAAATGCCTGAGGCGCTGGAAGACTTAATTGCACTAACCATCAAGATTGACCGTAGACTGCGGGAACGCAGGTTTGAGAGGTCTGGTCAGGGTCGCGGAAGTACCTGGGGGTCTTTCCAGGGTCCCAGCCAATCCACTAGGCCACATTTCCAGAACCCACCACCGGAGGATACTCCTGAACCCATGCAGCTAGGCCTGGCACGACCTAAGCTATCTCCAGAGGAACGCCAGCGCAGACGCTCCCAGAACCTATGCCTCTACTGTGGTGAAGCTGGTCACATGGTACGATCCTGCCCGCAGAAACTGAGTAAGTGCACCTCTTCCTCCTTATCTGTTGGCGATGTCAATTCTTCCCAATACTTAGTTGTGCCCCTCTCCTTTCAGCTTCCAGAAAGGACCGTGGAAGTGACAGCCATAATTGACTCGGGGGCATGCAGCTGTTTTGTAGATATTAATTTTGCTCACCAGCAGGGTATTCCCCTCCAACCAAAAGAAAAGGAGTTCAACATATTTCTGGCCGATGGGTCCCGGATAAGATCAGGGGTGGTTAACCAGGAGACCCCTTCCATTGCCACCACCATTGCCAGCCAACACCAGGAACTCCTTCACTTGGATGCCATCGCATCACCCCTTTTTCCAGTCATTCTGGGGCTTCCGTGGTTACGGGCTCATAACCCCCAGATTGACTGGGAGACCAGGGTAGTCTCGTTCCCTTCCCAATACTGTCGGGAACACTGCCGCACTTCGGGCCCGGGGGTTCCCCAGGTCCTCGTGTGCTCGGAAGGGGATGCCGACTTAAGGCAGGTCATTCCTGCGGCCTACCATGAATTCCTTGATGTATTCAGTAAACGGGGAGCAGATACTCTACCCCCCCATCGCCCGTATGACTGTCCTATCGACCTGTTACCTGGCTCAGAGATCCCTTTTGGGCGGATCTTCCCCCTTTCGGAGCTCGAATTGTGGGCCCTGAGGGAATACATTGAGGACAGCCTTCAGAAGGGATTCATCCGCCCCTCTACCTCTCCGGCAGGGGCAGGGATTTTCTTTGTAGAAAAAAAAGACAAGACCTTGAGACCGTGTATTGATTACCGGGAATTGAATAGAGTTACAATCAAAAATCGTTACCCCCTGCCATTGGTACCAGAGTTATTTCAGAGTTTAAAGGCTGCAGTGGTGTTCACGAAACTGGATTTAAGGGGAGCATACAACCTGGTTCGCATAAGGGAGGGGGACGAGTGGAAAACGGCCACTTTGAATATCTGGTCATGCCGTTCGGCCTGTGCAATGCACCAGCCACTTTCCAACACTTTGTGAACGACATTTTTAGGGACTTCCTGGAAGTCTTTGTTATCGTCTACTTAAACGATATCTTGATTTTTTCACCTTCTCTGGGGGAGCACAGAGTTCATGTAGCAAGGGTATTAGGGCGGTTGCGGCAGCACGGCTTATACGCCAAGGCTGACAAATGTTGCTTTGAACAGTCTAGCATTACTTTTCTGGGTCTGATTATCTCCACCGCGGGGGTCGCGATGGACCCTCAGAAAGTCTCTGCAATACTGGATTGGCCTGAACCCACAGACAGGAAGGGCGTCCAACGGATTGTCGGGTTCGCAAACTTTTACCGCAAGTTCATCAAGAACTTCTCGGGTCTGGTCTCCCCCATTACTCAGCTAACTAAGCTTGGAACTCGATTCAGGTGGACACCGGAGGCGCAGGAAGCTTTTGAAGCTTTGAAGAAGCTATTCACTTTGGCACCCATCCTGGGTCACCCCGATGCCGCCTTACCCTACATCTTGGAGGTAGATGCATCAGAGAATGCGGTAGGTTCCATCCTATCCCAGCGAAAGGGCACCAGGGAATTGCTCCATCCTGTGGCATTCTTTTCACGGAAACTCACCCCGGCGGAAAGGAACTACGATATCGGCGATCGTGAACTTCTGGCTATTAAGACAGCGTTAGAGGAATGGAGGTACCTGCTGGAAGGTGCCTCACACCCCATCTTGATATTTACGGATCACAAGAATCTGGAGTACCTGAGGACCGCCAAACGCTTACGCCCACGACAGGCGAGATGGGCATTGTTCTTCTCAAGATTCAATTTCCACATTACATACAGGCCGGGATCAAAAAATACGAAGCCAGATGCGTTGTCTCGCATGTACGAGGACGCCAAGGAGGTCCCAGCGCCCGACACTAT
Source organism: Staurois parvus (assembly GCF_062004578.1). Classification (NCBI taxonomy): domain Eukaryota; kingdom Metazoa; phylum Chordata; class Amphibia; order Anura; family Ranidae; genus Staurois; species Staurois parvus. Next base: position 1,193,991 of record NW_028318505.1, read on the forward strand.
CCTGTCTTTGGGAAACTTCTTGGCGCTTCAGACGGACCTTCGTTCCAAGATAATGGAGGCATCCACGGCCATAGTCATCCCAGGCGGGGTGCCCCTCCAGAACAGGGGGGGACTCCTATGGAAGGAAGATCGGATTATGGTGCCAGAGGAAATCCGAACCCTGGTCTTGGGCCATTGCCATGACCACCCGATGGCAGGGCACTTTGGCTTGGCCAAGACCCTAGAGCTCCTCCGACGCTCCTTCTGGTGGCCTGACATGGCGAAAGATTGCAAACACTACGTTAACTCTTGCATCACCTGCCAGAGGAACAAACCATCAAGGTGCAAGGCTTGGGGTCTTCTGCGGCCTTTACCGATTCCCGAACGGCCTTGGCAGAAGATTTCGATGGATTTTATAGTCGAGCTCCCACCTTCACTAGACCACACAGCAATCCTTGTGGTCGTGGACCGTTTATCTAAGATGGCCCACTTCATACCATTAAGGAAGACTCCGTCGGCAGCCGAAACTGTGCGAGTATTCATTCAAGGGATTGTAAGACTGCACGGGGTCCCTGAAGACATTGTCTCAGACTGAGGGGTTCAGTTCACCTCAAGATTTTGGAGGGCTTTGTGTAAAGCTCTGAACATCCAACTGTCCCTCTCTTCTGCATTCCACCCTCAGTCCAACGGACAGACCGAAAGAACCAACCAGACTCTGGAGCAATACCTGCACTGTTATACATCTTTTGCTCAGGATGACTGGATACCACTTCTACCCTTGGCGGAATTCGCGTACAACAACGCGTGCCATTCGGCAACGGGGCAGTCCCCGTTCTTTTCCAATTATGGGTTTCACCCTACCTTCCTCCCGGACTTGGTCCCTGAATGCCCAATTCCAGCAACACAGGATACATTGACGTTCTTCTCCTCGAACAACAAGAAGCTACAGGAAGCCATCATTCGGGGCCAAGAAGACTACAGGAGGGCATTTAACAAGAGACGAAGGGGAGATTTGGTGTTGCGACCCGGAGAGAAGGTTTGGTTGTCTACATCCAACTTAAAGATGCTTTGCCCCTCAAAGAAATTAGGCCCTAAATTTATAGGACCCTTTTGCGTTAAGCGGATGGTCAACGAGGTGGCTTACGAACTTGTCCTCCCTGACACACTCAAAATCCACCCAGTCTTCCATGTGTCCCTGCTGAAACCAGTGGTCCCAGATGCCTTCCCTGAACGAGATTCTAGACCTCTGGAGGCCATAACGGTCGAAGGGGAAGAAGAATTTGAGGTGGAAACAATCCTGAAGTGCCGAAGGAGGGGGGGCCAGACCCAATTCCTAAGCAAATGGAAGGGCTATGGCCCTGAGGACAATTCTTGGGAACCAGCCCATAATGTCCATGCACCCAGACTTGTCCGGAGGTTTTTTCGCAATCACCCGTGGTGGAGAGATCGGGTGGGCATCCGGAAGTTGCCCGTAGGGGGGGGGGCAATGTCAGGATCTCCTCGATCCCCGCCGCGATGGTCCCGGCGCAGGCGCAGTGCGCCGCCCTGTGCAGGGACTCGGGCACTAGGTCCGGGCCGGCCGCGGCGTTCGAGTTCACGCATGCGCAGTAGAAGCCGCGGCCGCCCGCTGGGCACCAATGGCAGCGCAGGGCGGGATATTTAAATGGCCCTGAGCTGTCATTCAGTGCCTTCTGGTCTTACCTGTATCCTGTATCCTGTGAACCTGTGAATTGTAAGTTGCTGACCCGGATTGTGCTCTGACCTTGCTGTATTTCTCCTGCCCTGACCCTTGCTTTGCCTGACCTCTCTCTTGAATGCCCCCTATTGGATCTGACCTGCTGTTGCTGACCTGGCGTGTGACCCGACTATTCTTTGCCCGCTGCCTTGTACCATACCGTCCTCCCTGTTACCGACCCGGCTTGTCTGACCTCGCACCTGCTCAGCCATCCATCCGTCCATCCCTCCCAGTGGGGTCTTCTGACCTCCTCATATCAGGCTCTTCCCCGCGGGAGCCCTCGGCGAATGCCACTAACGGGTTTGCTCAGTAGTCACGACCTGGTCTCGGGGAGCTCCAAGTCCATCCCCACCATTAGGGGCCCTGGTGAACAAGCACCCTGGGACTTAGACTCCGTGCTCTGGGAACGCCTATTTAGTGGAGTGCTAGTGGTACCGCCAGGTGGTCCCTTACAATGTCATTGGTTGTCAGGACACTGTCAGCTAGAAGGTCGTAATGGCGCACAATGAAAACCTGTGGCTTTGTGTAACTAAAAGGCAGAATTGTTCCACCTGCTGGCTTGTATACAAGTTTTGGGCGATTTTTAGACATTTTGCCAAGGCACCCCTGAAGAAACCTCAAGGCACCCCTGGGTGCCTGGGCACCCTGGTTGATAATGGCTGGCCTAAACAATGTAAATAAAATTTGACCGTTGTAAACATCCCTATCAGAAAAAATAACAGACTTACTAGCAGGATCAACATGTAATAAAATGATGTTACGGGGGAAGAAACAATGCAAATTAAATCTGTTTGGCTGCTATAGGTTATAGTTGGTCTTTACCCCTGTTTCATTGTTTTTTTAATTTTTTATTTTTATACAGAGAATTTTGAAACAAAGAAAAATGAGCTTACGAGGAAAGGTTTTCTGGATCTAAACCTTATGGAGGCAAATGACCGAGAAGGCGACCCAAGTGACCTCTGCGTGACGCTGCAGTCCATGGGTTACAACAAGGCCCTGGAACTGACAGAGGTAGAATGCTGTCTGTGGTTTAAGCTCCATGAGCCCTTCCGCTCCTTCTGTATTGAAATGGATTGTAATTGGACCATCTCTTTATATTGTAAAATGCTGTGCAAACTGTTGGTGCTATATAAATCCTGTATAATAATAAGAATAACTAAGGGCTCATGTACACTGCAGCTGCTAAACTGACGTTCAGGAGCTTTTCTGCATTTTTTTCAGCAGCCCCTGAAATCTCCCTAATGTTTCCCTATGTGTCCATGTACACATCGTCCTTTACAGTCGTTTACAGGCAGTTGAATTTGCAGTTGTTTTTTTGAACGCACCAAACTTGTGTTCAGGAGTATATTTTACCGGCGTTTCAAAAGGCAAACACGGTTAACCATGTTTAGAAGCGTTGTTAACTGTTCCAGATGCTGTCCAGAGCCTTTTTTCATCATCAGAAATGCATGCAAAGCGTTTTCCAAGTATTCAAATGGACCCGGTACACCAGCGCAGTCAGTTCCAGGTTTCTCGTGAAGGAAAAAATGGTAGAATGCGCTGCATTATGATGGGATCCATAGTGAATACAACCAGAAAAGACAGGTCATCTCAACACATACTGCTCTCTCTGCTTCTGCTTTCTCTATTCCTCTCAAAATGTCTGAAATAGTTAGTTTTTTACTATTTTTCAGTGCATTCTGGGCATTTGGGAAGGTCTCCTGAGGTTATCTTTTAAACACGCTTCTAAACGCAAACGCGCATAATCACGGCTAAACTGACATTTTTTAACCTACGTTTTTCTGCAGTCAGTTTCCATTGTTCAGAAAGGTTTCCAAACACTCCGTGTACATGAGCCCTTAGAGTGCATTTAAAGCCACATTTAAAAAAAAAAGTAGGTAGAGCATCTTGAGTTATCACCAAGAATATCAATAACACTGTTCAACAGGTAAAAAGTTTTGGGCATAAAATTAGCTAATCTTACATAATTTTGGGGTGCTGAAAACGAAAATGACCCTAAAAAATGTTGATTGGCTCTAGTTTCCATGATATATTCACCCATCTAATGACGTAAGCCATTCAAAATTATGATGCAACTTCAGCTGCATATTGCGCAATTGATACTGGTGACCAATAGAAAATTGCATGTATACTGAGATGATGCAATATTAGCCTTTAATTGCATCACTTCACTGCATAAAAGCTGCAGTATCTGTAGCTGATTGTAGTTCGACAGCGTCTTTACATTTCGTTTTATGCTTATATAGGCTACTCAGTAATGCCTCGAACTTGTGTGAATAAAGCAGATAATTTCTGCTATATCTGCGGTGAAATAACTTTTATCTCACAAAAAAGGAGGATAACAGGAATGATTAAGAAAGCCTACAACTTGTATTTTGGCTGCAAGATAGGAGACCAGGACAAGAGCTGGGCACCACATATATGCTGCAATTCTTGTGGGACGGCACTGGAGCAATGGTTGAATGGAAAAAAGGCATCTATGCCTTTCGCTGTGCCAATGATTTGGAGAGAGCCAACAGATCATGTTAGTAATTGTTACTTTTGTATGGTGCCTCCAATTGTAAAAGGGCTAAATAAGAAGAAAAAGTTATCTGTGCACTATCCAAATATTCCATCGGCAATATGTCCAGTTCCTCATGGAGAGGGGCTACCAATTCCTAAAGCACCAGAATCCTTCGTGGTTGAGTCAAGTGAGGAAGAACCTGAAGCGTGTAGTCACGTGCAGTTGTAAGAGATAGCCCTTTCCTCGAATACAAGAGAAAAGCCAAGAGAAGCAAAACCGACACAAACTGAAGACAAAACTAGTGAGAATCCTAAGTATTAAAATGATTCAACTTAGTTTATGGCTATAATTTTTCTTGGTAATCCTATGCAATATATTATGCCATTTAGGCTTTGTTATGTAGTCAATATCACTTGCTTTATATTTGTGGAAAGACATCTATCTATATAATTATTGTGCATTATGTAGTCATTACGCCTATAGTAGAAAACTTTCCGTTTACAGAAAAACTAGAGCCAATTGACACATTTCATTGTTATATTTGAACTCAGAATGTGAAATTCATTAAGAAATGGATCCTTTTGTTTCCAAAACTGGCAAAAAATAAAAATTTGTTGAACAGTGTAATCTTCCAATGGGGACCCTTGTTAAAGTGACAACTATCTAAAGTGGCATTTCCCTTCCATTGGAGACTTTTCTTATCCCATTCCTTGGGGTTTACTGAACCAGGAGCTAAAGTGGAACTTTACCCATAACAACTTGATAAAAAATAATGTTCTTTAGCAAAAAAAATACATTCCACATAAATAAGTATACTACCAAAATTAGTGTGCGCTGTAAATTGCCTCCAGCATTGTTCCTGTTTCTTTTTGATGGAGGCGGCCATTTTGCTGAAGCTCAGATCTCCTGAGCAGCAGTAAACCTTTAGGCTGTCAACAGATCAGCAAAATTCGGCACAGTGCCTAGAAATAGAGAGCAACTGAACATGTGCAGAGCAGGGTGAGACAGTGTATTACTGGATTGTAAACAGTATAGGCATTTATTTTTAATGTTTTACAAAGCTTGACCTGCAAAAGGAGCCATCCTTAAGTCATCCGGCAGGACTCAATTTTCTGACTAAAGTTCCACTTTTAAGGGAAGTCTCCCAATGAGGCAGAGAGGACAAAAAAACTTATAGAAAATTATTTTCTTTATTTAAAAATTAGTGTTGGCTTTAGAATTACTTTAACCACTTGCTGAAATGCACTATAGCCAAAAGACAGCTACAGTGTGGTCAGCTAGTTATGGGAGGGCATCCATAGACGTCCTTTCAGAACCACGCCCCCCAAGCGCCCCCTGGCGCGCTCTGATTGCTGTGTCCTTCAGACACAGCTGATCACAGATTGCGGTAAAGGACCAACCAGAGCAGCCCTTTACTATGTGACAGCTGTGTCCATTCACAGATGATCACATTGTAAACGGACTTGCCGTTTATCGGCAGTCCTTTCTTCATACGCTGTCACAGCTTGAGGAGAAGAGAGCCGGTAGTCGGCAGTTCTGACGGGACATTTACAGTAATAATCAGAGCACTGATCATCAGTGCCTTCTCATTAGTGCCACCTATCAGTACCACCACATCAGTGCCACTTCATCAGTACCCATCAGTGCAGCCTCATCAGTGCCCATCAGTGCAGCCTCATCAGTTTGTTTGAGTGACGCTGCACTTTTACTTTTATAGACTTTGTATCTTGGATACAATCTTGTTTCATTTTTATTTTGCAGGCATGTCCATTCATTGTTGATATTTATGCAGAAAAGTGCAAACCCAGACTGAGCGCTGTGAGCCTGGCATCCAGCAATCGGCAGCTGCAGAAGGTGCTTTGTAAGTCTGCAATTCTGAAAGGAGAGGCCAAGCCCATGGAAGGTTATGAAAGCGTTGTTATCCACACATACAAGAATGACACCAGAATTACTTCTGTTATTGAGAATAAGGTTTGTAAACTGCTAGCGCAATGGCTAATGAAATTATATATATATATATATATATATATATATATATATGTGTACCTTTTCTGAAAATCAGCTTTAATAATGGAAAGCAACTACTTACTGTAAATTCCTTAGGCCGATGCACACTCGGCGATTTTACAGCGGTTGTTTTGGGCATAAGGCGCTTTTTTCTACAGCCAGTAAACCCCCCAGCATGTTATCCTATGTGTTAATGCACACATAGGCTTTTATCAGCGGTTTTTGGCAGGGGGCATTTTTAGCCTGGAAAAACCCCCCACAACTACCGCGCTTGAAGAGGAGTCTTTAAGCATTAAAGTCCAAAAACGCTGGTTTGCCGCGTTTTACTACATTTGGACGTGTTTTTCAGCGTTAGAGCGTTTTTACAGCTAGAAAACTCCTCTAGAAACCCACTAGTTCTGGGGGTTTTTTTTCAGTCAAAAAACGTTGATTACAGTCTATGTGTGCATGGACACACAGGATAACATGCCGGGGATGGACACATAGGTAACATGCCGAGGATGGACACACAGGATAACATGCTGGGGATGGACACGTAGGATAACATGCCGGGGATGGACACACAGGATAACATGCCGGGGATGGACACACAGGATAACATGCCGGGGATGGACACATAGGATAACATGCCGGGGATGGACACACAGGATAACATGCTGGGGATGGACACGTAGGATAACATGCCGGGGATGGACACGTAGGATAACATGCCGGGGATGGACACACAGGATAACATGCCGGGGATGGACACACAGGATAACATGCCGGGGATGGACACACAGGATAACATGCCGGGGTGGACACACAGGATAACATGCCGGGGATGGACAGGTAGGATAACATGCCGGGGATGGACACGTAGGATAACATGCCGGGGATGGACACATAGGATAACATGCCGGGGATGGACACATAGGATAACATGCCGGGGATGGACACACAGGATAACATGCCGGGGATGGACACATAGGATAACATGCCGGGGATGGACACATAGGATAACATGCCGGGGATGGACACGTAGGATAACATGCCGGGGATGGACACGTAGGATAACATGCAGGGGATGGACACGTAGGATAACATGCCGGCGATGGACACGTAGGATAACATGCCGGGGATGGACACGTAGGATAACATGCCGGGGATGGACACGTAGGATAACATGCCGGGGATGGACACACAGGATAACGTGCCGGGGATGGACACACAGGATAACGTGCCGGGGATGGACACACAGGATAACGTGCCGGGGATGGACACATAGGATAACGTGCCGGGGATGGACACATAGGATAACATACCGGGGATGGACACATAGGATAACATGCCGGGGATGGACACATAGGATAACATGCCGGGGATGGACACATAGGATAACATGCCGGGGATGGACACATAGGATAACATGCCGGGGATGGACACATAGGATAACATGCCGGGGATGGACACATAGGATAACATGCCGGGGATGGACACATAGGATAACATACCGGGGATGGACACGTAGGATAACACGCCGGGGATGGACACATAGGATAACACGCCGGGGATGGACACATAGGATAACATGCCGGGGATGGACACACAAGATAACATGCCGGGGATGGACACATAGGATAACATGCCGGGGATGGACACAGGATAACATGCCGGGGATGGACACGTAGGATAACATGCCGGGGATGGACACATAGGATAACATGCCGGGGATGGACACAAAGGATAACATGCCGGGGATGGACACATAGGATAACATACCGGGGATGGACACATAGGATAACATGCCGGGGATGGACACATAGGATAACATGCTGGGGGGTTTACTGGCTGTAGAAAAAAACGTCAAAAGCCAAAAACAGCCACTGTAAGAACGTCCCGTGTGCAGGAGGACTTAAGGTATGACATGTGTTTACATTTGTTAAACTTAGTGGCCTTTTAAAAAGTTCAAAAAATGGCAACTGCCCCACCCTATAACTGGCTTTCACAGAAAGGAGCACATGGAAGGGCAACGCATGTCAAACAATAAAAAAGAAAAATTCCCAGCTCAACCTGCCAACCAACTTACGAACAAACCGAATTGTCCTGTCTAACAGTTTGCATTAAAAACGGGTTTAGTTAGCACACATTTGCAGATACATGGCTGAAGAGCCCCTTCACAGCACTCCAATATACTGCAGTTCCTAACTCTATAAATTTTGAAAGCCTCCATAGTAGAAGCAATTGTATAGATGGCTAGTCTGAGGGCAGGGTGAGGCTGAGGGAGCCCACCCCTCCTTAAAGGTACCTAGGCGTACTGGACACCCAGCATATAGCACATTGGCAGCCAGGGTGTCCAGTGCAACCCCTCACCAGCAAATCAACAGTACAAAAAATGGCCACTGCCCCACAGCAAGGAGCACATGGAAGGGCAACGCATGTCAAACAATAAAAAAGAAAAATTTCCAGCTCAACTCACCAACCAGCTTGCGAACAAACCAAACCATTTGCAAAGGTGCTAACTACACCCCTGTTTTTAACGCAAACTGTTAGACAGGACAATTTGGTTTGTTCGCAAGCTGGTTGGTAAGTTGAGCTTTTAAATAGTTAATTGATACTTTAACGACTTGTTTTTCTGGTAGAGCCAGTCCCACTTTGCTCTGTACTAACACCTATCTATCCCCTGTCCTGCTGGCAGGCAGATAAGAAGATCATGATGCAGGTGAACAATGACCAGAGCAAGAACTGCGTCAGCAGCCGAGGACTCAGTGTGTTCGCTGTGGAAGTGCCTGCAAAATCAACCGTGGTAAATGTCACCTTCTGATAATGCATCTCTATGATCATACACACTGATAGGTGTATTCAAGTGTACCTCTAGATCACGGGTGTCAAACTGGTGGCCCTACAGCTGTTGCCAAACTACAAGTCCCATGAGGCATTGCATGTTTGACAGATTGACAGTTACAAGCATGACTCCCAAAGGCAGGGGCATGATGGCATTTCTAGTTTCACATCATTTCACTTGGTGTCATCCTAGTCTGTCCTTCCAGCCCCAAGTCCAATCTTTAACAAACTCGTGCAGACTCCACCTCCGCAACATCGCCAAAATCCGCACGTTCCTAACCCCAGAAACCACTAAACAGCTCATCCACTCCCTCATCATATCACGACTCGACTTCTGCAACTCCCTCCTCACTGGCCTGCCTTGCCGCTGGCTATCCCCGCTTCAGTCCATCCTGAATACGGCTGCCAGACTCATTCACCTTTCCAACCGCTCCGTTTCCGCCACCCCCATCTGCCAATCCCTCCACTGGCTTCCGATTGTGCAACGGATCAAATTCAAAATCCTAACACTGACGTACAAAGCTGTCCACCATACTGCCCCGAACTACATCACTGACCTAATATCCAAGTACCGCCCAACACGCACACTCCGCTCCTCACAAGACCTCCTTCTCTCTAGTTCCCTGGTCTCCTCCTCCCATGCCCGCCTCCAGGACTTCTCCAGGGTGTCACCCATCCTCTGGAACTCCTTTCCCTAACCCATCAGATTATCACCTACTCTCCTCTCCTTTAGGCGCACCCTGAAAACCCAGCTCTTCAGGGAAGCCTACCCCCTGCTAACTTGACCGACCTCCTCCACTCTTCCTACCACTCCATCCCCCACAGCTATCTCCTCCTGTACCACTATCCCCGTCCCTTCTAGATTGTAAGCTCGAAAGAGCAGGGCCCTCGATCCCCTCATGTTTTGCATTGTATTGGTATTGTTCTGTCACATGTTCTGTCCCCCTTTGTAATGTACAGCGCTGAGCGAACTATCGGCGCTTTATAAATACTGTATAATAATAATAACATCAGCTGGAGGGCCACCAGTTTGACACCCCTGCTCTAGATCAATCCAATCTCTTGTTAAATCTCTCTGCAATTGAAAGATTATGGGAGTGATTTACTGAAAACAAATAGACTGTACACTCTGCAAGAGCAGCTGCATCAGAGCTCAGTAAATGGGCAGAAGCTTTGCTGACTTCTATCATCCAATCATGTGCAATCAAAAATGCTGTTTTTTTTTTATTTTTCTTGTGTGCTTTTGGGTATTCTTTGCAAAGTGAAGCTTTACCTCATTTACTAAGCTCTGGAGAAACGACACTTGCAGAGCGCAACTGCACTATACAAAGTGCATAGTCTATTTGCCTTTAGTAAATGAACCCTAATGTCTCCAGTTGTAAGCAGTATAGCTCATCATGCCATCAACCACAGTAAATAAAGCTGGCCATTCAATAGCATATTTTGGGGAACAGTTTCACAAATATGCATAGGAAAATTTTCAGTGAATTCGAAGACTCGACAAATGTTGTTCGAATGTACTTCACAGTTTTGTTTGCTTTTAACAGTCAGTTTTGGAATTAGCAATTTCAACTCCAACTTGTTCACTGTTTTTAAACCCATGGGGGCATTCTGAGCCATCTTAGACTACAAAGACTTGAATGCTTACATTTGAGTGCAAAACTTTGGAAACAACCAGATCTCTCATTGCCTTCCTTCTGGCCTATGTGGACATAACAGAGGCTTAATTCCATATGCCTATCTTTCCAATGCACCAGCACTGTCTGCCATTTTCTTTAGGGCCACTACATTGCAAGTTCAAGGCTCTGCCTTTTGACCTGTCTTGTATATTTTGGGTGTTTATTAAGGAGTTGTTCCTGTTGTGTCGGAGGTGTTTCCACATTTTGGAATACTTGGACAACCTACTGTTAAAGGAATAGTTGGCAAGAGTTTTGTTAGACCGTGTATCTCTGACTGTCTGGACATGACAGGTTTGAGCAATTTTTGAAACTTTACAAACTGTCCCTGGAACTAACTCATCACCAGGAGCATCTGGGTCTAGTCCTGGACACCTCTGAGACCAGAGTGTTGCTTCCTTGGGCAAAGACTTTCTGGTCTCAGATTCAAATTATCCAATCCAACTTTTTGCTTTGTTTGAGAAAATTCCCTTTTCCCCAATTTCAATTCAGACATCTGCTAAACAATCTTCTGTTATCGTGGGACAAATTAGTCCTCTCTTTGAACAGGCTGATTTGGTTGACAGCAAGGACCACACTATTCCTGGCTTGGTGGCTCTGGAGTCCTATCTTCCAATTATCTGGAAGATACTCACAATGGTTATTGCTCTGGGTGGAAGTCCTGGTCACCCTGTCAGTGTGGGGGACTTGGCTGTCGGTGCAACTTCGTCTCCAAGTAAGCATCTTGGAGCTTCAGGGAATTTGGCTGTCTCTTCATCATTAGACCAACCTGTTGGAGAGCCATCCAACCTGGTTTCAGTCTGACAACACCATGGCAGTGACATACATCAATTATAAGAGAGGAATCAGACGTGTCACCACGGCTAGAGGTGAGAGGATCTTGTTTTATATAGACTTTTGTATTGCAGCCTTTTCAGCCATGCACATACCGCTCATAGACAATTGTCAGGCAGTTTTCCTGTGCCAGGAGCACATGGACTCAGGAAAGTTGTCTTTACATCTGGAGATGTTCCAGGATCTGTGTCACAGCACCTCTTTGCCTCCAGGTTCAATAATAACTACTCTGAAACTTTTTGTTTGTATTCTCCTTAGAATTGAGATAGAGGGCATTCCGTTGATCCTCATTGCTCCGGATTGGCCAAAGCGGATGTGGTACACTGACTTGGTAATACTTCTAGCGGATGCACCATGGGCCCTGCCAGAACTCCCAGATATACTGTCCCTAGAGCTGATTTGTCTTTCTGCTTTGCGGTCGCTGGCTTTAATGGCGAAGCTGTTAAAGCACAAGTTCAAAGTGACAAGGGCATCTCTGAGTCTGACTCCTACAATGTTCAAGGCTAAAATGTCCACTAACCACAAGGTCTTATCACTGGACATGGAAGGCAAACTTCACTTTGTGTGATTCCAAGGGCGTCCGCCCCAGCAGCTTTTGTGTGGATGGAATCTCTCCTTCCTGCAGTTGGGTCTTGACCAATATTTAGCTCTCAATGTCAAGTCTCTTCACTTTCCACAAGGCACAGTCCCTTCTCTACTATCACGCACAAGGTTGCTTTTCTTGTAGCTTTAACCCCTTTGAGGTAAGTGTCTCAACTGGAGGCTTGATCTTTCAGAGAACCTTTTTTTCGTTTTACAAAATGACAAGGTGGTGCTGAGTCTCAGGACTTCATTCTTGCCTAAGGAAGAAGGTATGGTAAATTTTTTCACCTTAACCGGGACATTGATCTACTTCCCCCCTTGTCTGGCTCTGGTTCTGACTGTGATAGTCTCTTACTGTTTTTTTCAGGACTGTTTCTCTTTTTGTTATTCCAGATGAGCCCTAGGAGGGCATCCCAGCTTCTCATTCCTCCATTTCTAGGTGGCACAGACAGACCATTGTTCAAGAAAGGTTTCCCCTTTCCTGTTAAGCTTCACTACACTAAGGTGCCATTTTATGAAACAGAGATCAGCGGCGATCCTGAGGATCGTTGCTGATCTCCGATCATTTGTGGTTTAGGAAACAGAGATGATCAGCGGAAAACATGTTCTCCGCTGATCATCTCAGCACACAGATGGCCAGTATATGAAGGAGCGATGTCAGCCCTTCACTGGCGATCTGTGTTCTCCCTGCAGATTCTCCAGCCCAAGCTGGAAAATCGGGGGAACCGCAAACGAAGCAGCGATAATTTGCTTAGTAAACGGTGTTTGACTGATCTCTTACTGTAATCTCCCGAGCTTATAGTAAAAGCAGCCATTTTCCAGCGTTTGTAGATCGTTCTCCCTTCGTTCAGAGAACTGATCTACACCGCTTCATAAAAGGCATTCACAGGAGAACTGTGTTCTCCGAGAATGCCAGAGAACTGAGCAGCGGTCATTTAACACTGCTTGATAAGAGGACACCTAGGTCTTTGAGTGCCTCTTCTGCTTTGCAGCATCAAGCAACTGTTTCCCAGAGTGGTAAGGCTGCCACCCAGTTTTCAGTTCATACATTCTCTAAGTTCTGCCAAGTGAACATTTTTGCTTCATCTCATGCCAGCTTCAGGCGTCTCTTTCCCTTTTAGGCAGCTCTTTCAGCTGCAGGCAATCCCATGCTTCCTGCTGTTATGTTGGGCCTGTTAAAGATTGTTTGCTGTGTTGCCCACACCTCAGTTGGACGGCATTTGGATATCCATTAATGGATGAGAATGAAAATAGGATTTTTGTATGCACCATAAAATCTTTTGCTTGTATTCCATTAGGGGACATTGGTCCCACCTCTGTGTTTCTGTTCGTGCTTTTGATACTGGGTCTGCTAACTCCGCTCAGAAAAGTAGTATTTCATTGGCTTCATGTCAAGGTCCTACCTTTTCCCAGAGACTGTGCGGCTTCATGTACTGGCATCTATCTTGGGTTTCTGCAGAGTATGGTGGGAGCCTTTTATGCTTTCAGGTCTCTGAGGTCCATCCCCCAGAGGGGTGTGGCTGAGTACATATAAGCCTGTGATCCGCACATGCTCTTTGCACTTGTATCTTGTGTTGCTACAGCTCTGTGTATACTCTCGTGACTCTTTTGGTATCTGACTCGGCTTGTGACTAGACCATTCTCTGTGTTTTCCTTTGATCTGACCTTCCGTTGCTGAACCCGGCCCGTGACCTGTGATTCTTGTCTACTGTTCTGTACCGTTTTGTCCCGTTGTTGTCGACCCGGCCTGCCTGACTACGCTATTGTCATTCCTACCAGCTACACGCCATTGGCAGCGACCATTACCGCAGCCGGGGTGTCTCGGGGGCCACGACCTGGTTCCTGGCTGCGTCAAGTCCATCCCCACCATTAGGGGCCCTGGTGAAGGGCAGCCTGGGACTTAGACTCCGCGCCCTGAGGGACTTCGGTCTGTTGGTGGTGGTTGTCGTCAGTCAGTGCGTTACCCTGCCACTAGGCCTACCTGTCCGTTCCACAGCCCTGCCCTGACACTTCAGAACTCACATTGCAAAGTTTTATAAAAGTGCAGTTTGTTTTTTAAGCAAGGGTAAGGCCATACATACCGTTGCTCTATAAATTGATCCTTAAGTGCAGCCACAAGTGTTTTAATCAACTGTACAAAAAAGATGGCAACCACACCAACCTCTAGCTAGTCTTTGCAGTAAAGTGCACATGGAAGAGCAATGCAGTACACAAATAAAGATTTCCCAGCACACTTACCAGCTAGCCTGCAAAACAACCACATTTTCCCTGTCTAACAATTCACTTTAAAAACAGAGGGTTTTGCTTTCAAGCATTTGCAAATATATGCGTAAGCCACAGTACTTGCGTCAAGGCTCCACTGTGTACTGCGGTCCTAACCAGTGGCGTCCCTAGGGGGTGCGGGCCGCACCGGGTGACACCATCACAGGGGGTGCAGGAGCAGGATGCCAGCAGAGCTTCTGGGCTCTGTGAAGGTCCTGGCCAGTTATTGGGGTGATCCTGGATCCCGGAACAGTGACAGCTGCCCCTGCTGTAGCTGTAAAATGAGTATCCCAGACCCGTGAAGATATGTATCCCTTGAAGCGACTGCGCATGTGCTGGTTTCAGGCCGAAGAAGCCGATTGCTGATCTCCGACTTTAGCACAGAGCTGTTACAATTAACCCCTTACAGGCTGCAAACCGCTGAAGCTGATCCCGTGGATCACTATGGGTTGCAAGATCAGTTAACCCCATATATGTTCAACCTATACAAGGTTAACTGATCTTGCAACCCATAGTGATCTGCGGGATCATCTTCAGCGGTTTGCAGCCTATAGGGGTTCACTGTGGCAGCTCTGTGGTGAAATCGGAAATCGGCTTCTTCGACCTGAAACCGGCACATGCACAGTCACTTCAGAGGATACGTATCTTCCCGGGTCAAGATACTCATTTTACTGCTACACCGACACCGCTCCTTCCTCTCTGGAGGGGTGACACCACGTGTTTCTGCACCAGGGGACACCAATCCTAGGGACGCCTCTGGTCCTAACTCTATAATTTTTCAGAGTCTCCCAGGTTGGAGTACATAGAGCAGCGAATAGGTTAAAGGCAGGCTTGCCTGGAGGGAGCCCACTCCTCCTTAAAGACACAGGGCCCCACGGGATGCTCAGTAAAAGCACAATGGCAGCTGAAGGCATCCAGTGCATCCAATTCAACCAACTGTACAAAAAAGTGACAACCACCCCAACTATCGCAGTAAGGTGCACATGGAAGGGCAATGCACACCACAAACAAAGATTTCCCAGCACACTTAGCAGCTAGGCTGCAAAACAACCAAATTGACCCTGTCTAACAATTCACTTTAAAAACAGAGGGTTTTTCAGTGGCTTGTACCCTAATCTGATTGTACTGGTATACCATACACTCTGCAGTCTCAGTGACTTTCAAGCACTCTTTATCATGGCACAAACACAGAGAATGCCAATAAACCAGTAATACAATAGAAGAGATATATATGACATCATCATGACCTCATGTTCTTAACCACTTCCTGTCTGGCCGTTGTATATCAACGGCCGGATGGTGGCAGTGCAGGGTCAGGTGGCCGTTTATAAATGACCTCCTAGACCCCTGCTTGTGTGCACGTTCCCTGTGAGCGCACAGCACCGCGATCCGGTGCCCGCTGTGTCCTCCGATCGTCGTACGGGACCTTTGTGCGAGGTCCCAATCATGTGATCACTAATTGCCCAATCAGTGATCACATGCAGAGTAGTAAGCAAGATGTCACTTCTGACATCATTGCTTACTACGTGTGAAATCTGTGAATGATCACAGAGGTCACATGGTACAAGGCTATTCACAACTGCCTTGTACCATGTGACAAGCTGTGACCAATCACAGCTCTCACAGTATTTCTCAATGGCTGCAGGAATGCAGCCGGAGAGAAGGAGAAATGATTGCTTTTACAGCCTTTATGGGTGTAAAAACAATCAGTGTAAAAAAAAAAAAAAAAAGTCTTCATCACCCCCCACAAGTAGTACAGCGTCACCATGGTGACACTGTACTGCTAGGGTGACAGTATGTAAAAAAAAAACATAAATTAATGTACAGCGCTGAGCGAACTGTTGGCGCTTTATAAATACTGTATAATAATAATATAAAAAATATAAAAAAATAAAATAAAAATGGCAATGGCAGTTTTTAAAAATTATTTTTGGTTATAAAATAATTTGGGTTATTTTTTTTTTTTACTAGAAAGATAACTTAATACATTTTGGCGAAGATTTATGATGAAATATTATTTATTTGCAAAATTGTATAAGAAAAACACTTTTTTTCAAAATTTTGGGAGTTTTTCATTTATATAGCAAAAAAAATAAAAATCCCAGTGGTGAATAAATACCACCAAAATAAAGCTTTATCTATCTCAAAAAAATGCTAAAATATTCATATAGGTACAGTGTATAGGTACACTATACTGGAATGAGGAAATCTGCGCTGGCCTGATGACATCTGGTGACTCAACCCCACCTGACGACTTCACCTGTTTTGCAGAATTCCGGTTCCCAGAGTACCTTGGAGTAGGTCTTATTTACTCCAACGCACAAAAACCTTGTGCTATCTGGTTAGTACATTGTACACTCACTTCTTACGAACCACGGAAGTCACGATAATTTAACAGCCACCTAAAGAACCACCATTGTCACGTTGCACATTTTAAAGACTTTCATTTATCCATTTATCTACCGTATATACTCGAGTATAAGCTGAGTTTTTCAGCACATTTTTTGTGCTGAAAAACGGCCCCCTCGGCTTATACTCGAGTCAACGTCTGCAGGGGGGGCGCGAGGCTCCGTCAAGGGGGGCGCGTACAGGGGTGGGCAGAGGGCTGCTGTCTCTTACCTGGCTCTCACGATGATCCATCCAGGAAGCGCTGCTCCTTCCGTCACTCCGGCCACTCCCTCACTCCTGCCGCTCGGCTTCGCCTCCTCACCGGTGATTGGCCTCCAGAACTGTAGCTCAGGAAAGGTACACGGGCGGCCAATCACGGGCGAGGAGGCGGAGCCGAGCGGACCCGCGAAAATCGAGTGAGGGAGAGGCCGGAGTGAAGAAGGACAGCTGACAGGTAAGTGTGCAGTGCAGAGGTGCTGCTGCAACCACATATGCTGGCTGCAGCAGCACCATACTGCAACAGGGGTCAGCAAGTGTCATTGGTGTCAGTGGGAGGAATAGTGCCGCATCATTGGTGTCACTGATACTAATGATGGGGCACTATTCCTCCCACTGACACCAATGATGGGGCACTATTCCTCTCACTAATACCAATGATGGGGCACTATTCCTCCCACTGATACCAATGATGGGGCACTATTCCTTCCACTGATACCAATGATGGGGCACTATTCCTCCCACTGACACCAATGATGGGGCACTATTCCTCTCACTAATACCAATGATGGGGCACTATTCCTCCCACTGACACCAACGATGGGGCACTATTCCTCCCAGTGATACCAGTGATGGGGCACTATTCCTCTCACTAATACCAATGATGGGGCACTATTCCTCCCACTGATACCAATGATGGGGCACTATTCCTCCCACTGACACCAACGCTGGGGCACTATTCCTCCCAGTGATACCAATGATGGGGCACTATTCCTCCCACTGACACCAACGCTGGGGCACTATTCCTCCCACTGACACCAATGATGGGGCTCTATTCCTCCCACTGACACCAATGATGGGGCACTGTTCCTCCCACTGACACCAATGATGGGGCACTATTCCTCCCACTGATACCAATGATGGGGCTCTATTCCCCCCACTGACACCAATGATGGGGCACTATTCCTCCCACTGACACCAATGATGGGGCTCTATTCCTCCCACTGACACCAATGATGGGGCACTGTTCCTCCCACTGACACCAATGATGGGGCACTATTCCTCCCACTGATACCAATGATTCCCACCCTCGGCTTATACTCGAGTCAATAGTTTTTCCCAGTTTTTTGTGGTAAAATTAGGTACCTCGGCTTATATTCGGGTCGGCTTATACTCGAGTATGGTATGTCATTTTTTATTTAGCGCTGCAATTTATCTATTAAGGTACAGTGTTGCATGACCGCGCAATTGTCATTCAAAGTGTGATAGCACTGAAAGCTGAAAATTGGCCTGGACTGGAAGGGGGTGAAAGTTAGGGTGAGTTAGGGACCTTAGATTGTACGCCCCTTGAGGGTTAGGGACTGATGTGAATGTACAATATATATGTAAAGCGCTGTGTAAATTGATGGCGCAATATAAGTACCTGAAATAAATAAAATAAATAATAAAGTGTCCGGACTTGAAGTGGTTAAATATTCACACTAGCCAGATATTCTGCATGTCCAGAAATGAGTTATATAATGCTGACATGAAGCAGGGAACTAACATCAGCCTTTCTTTTTACAGGTGTCTCAGCATGTCATGGCCCTGAACGAGAGACAGGAGTGGTTGTATAACTGCATACAGAGTGTTCTGTCCTGAGCCTGAGCTCTACAGCAAAGGGAGAAGACATTTTTGAACCAGTGGACATTCCTAATGCTTCGTCATATCAGGATCATTACACTGATAACCAAAGATTTGATTGATTACACTACAGGTGCCACATTTCTTCTAAAAAAAAAAAGTGTGTTTTTTGTTCCTCTTACAGTTTTTACAAAATACTAATCAATATGGGGCTCAACCCATGCAGATTGCACTATTGTCTTTGGATGGGAATCAAGAAACAAAATTGACGATCACAAACAAATGTTACATTCTAAATAAATGTGTGATTTTAGCTCTGTCGGCCTGATCAAAGTCCTTTCTGTATGAGAGATTTCAGGTAATAGTACAGATGAGGTGCACATGGTGGCAGTACACAGCAGACTGAAAATGGGGTTTGCGAAAAAACTGGTGCGGTTGGAACTGGTGCTTGTAGAAACGAATCAGGATTTTTGCAAAAAAAACTATGTATTTAGTTACTGTGGAAAATAGGTTCCTTAGCCAATGACTTGGCCACATCATTTATCATTCTCATTTCCCTCCCTCCTAGATTGTAAGCTCCCAGGATCAGGGCCTCCTCACCCTCTTGTATGGAACTGTATTGTTGCTGTATTATCTCCCGTTATATTGTAAAGCGCTGAGCAAACTGTTGGCGCCATAAATCCTGTATAATAATAATATTTTCCAATAATTAGCCAATATAAGAGCTAAGCAATGCAGATGGTTGTCAGTTGCGCAGAAATCGAACCAGAATCGTTTGATCAAGGAATCCCAGAGATGACTGAGTGACTATTAAACATTGTGACTCTTCGGAATGAACTCATTGGTTGTGTATATCTTTCCTGTAGGTCCATGCACACTGGGTTGTTCCACTGCAGAGGTCCCTCCCAGCGTTTTATCGCACTCGCAGTGTCCAGACGTCTGCGTCATGAAACCTCATCCCTGAATATACAGGGCCCTAAACACCAGTAGCACTTGATACACTTTTCTGCCCTGTCCAGCCATAGCCTGTCATAGAATTTGACAGGCTGCCTGCAGCAGGGTTGGTAACAGGGGCGGACTGACAACTCATGGGGCCCCTGGGCAATAGGTGATCATGGGGCCCCTGTGTCCTTGCCCAAACTCAAAAAAGCATATGGAAAAGGTACCAGGGGCATCTCATGGGGGCCCTTACTGACCCCAGGCCCTCGGGCAGTGCCCGAGTTTCCAAATGGTCAGTCCGCCCCTGGCTGGTAGCTGCACCTAAACGGCCCATTGTGCAAGGGGCCTAATTATGCATGTTGATCATTGAGAATCCTACTTTTGTTTTTTGGCCAGGCTTTGGGAAGCTGTGACCAACAGGTATGCAATTTAAACGAAGTTCAGTTTGTCTTGTGAAGTACTTGGACCCCTTTATTTTACTGCATTATCCTGCCGGTAACAAGCTACCTCACACTGAGCCCTGGTTCACATATATGCGGTGCGGTATATAGTTACATAGTTAGTCTGGCTGAAAAAAAAACAAAAGTCCATCCAGTTCAACCATTAAAAAAAAATAAAAAATTTATAATTTAACACCCACAGTTGATCCAGAGGAAGGCAAAAAAAACCAGCAAAACATGATCCAATTTGCTCCTGCAGGGAAAAAAATTCCTTTCTGATCCCCCGAGAGGCAATCGGATATTCCCTGGATCAACTTTACCTATAAATGTTATATAAATAAGGTATATCGCACGTGATTCGCACAGGAACCGCACTGCATTCCTGTACAAATGACATGCGATTTGTGTGCGGTGCGATCGGAGCCGTACATTTTGTATGGCTTTAATTGCACCACACCCGTACCAAAAAGGTGCAAGACCCTTTTTTCGGGTCTGCACTAGAATCTGATCACATGGGTATTCACACCTATACGATTCGATTCTGCACATCGCACCGCGTTTTCCGGACCGCTTTCGGGTTGTTGTTAACATGCACACCCGCAGTGGTTTGCATGAACGGGGTTCGATTGTGATGCGGTGCGGAATTCGCACAGAAAACAATGCGATTTCTGCACTGCATCAGTGTGAACCCGGGCCTACTCACTATACTGTATACACTCACCAGCCTCTTTATTAGGTCCACCTGTTCAATTGCTTGGTAACACAAATTGCTAATCAGCCAATCAAATGTCAACAACTCAATGCATTTAGGCATGTAGACATGGTGAAGATGACTTGTTGTTCAAACCGAGCATCAGAATGGGGAAGAAAGGGGATTTAACTGACTTTGAACATGGCATAGTTGTTTTTGGGAGACGGGCTGGTCTGAGTATTTAAAAAACTGCTGATCTACTGGGATTTTCACACACAACCATCTCTAGGGTTTACAGAGAATGGTCTGAAAAACAGAAAATATCCAGTGAGCCGCAGTTGTGTGAAGGAACATGCCTTGTTTATGTCAGAGGAAAATGGGCAGACTGGTTCCAGATGACAGAAAGGCAACAGTAACTCAAATAACCACTCGTTGCAACCAAGATATGCAGAATACCATTGCTGAACGGACATGTTGAACCTTGAAGCAGATGGGCTACAGCAGCAGAAGACCACACTGGGTGCCACTCCTGTCAGCTAAGAACAGGAAACGGAGGCTACAACTGGCACAGGCTCACCAAACTTGGACAGTAGAAGATTGGAAAAACGTTGCCTGGTCTCGATTTCAGCTGCGACATTCAGATGGCAGGGTCAGAATTTGGCGTAAACAACATGAAAGCATGGATCCATCCTGCCTTGTATCAATGGTTCAGACTGGTGGTGGTGGTGTCATGGTGTGGTGGATCCATCCTGCCTTGTATCAACGGTTCAGGCTGGTGGTGGTGGTGTCATGGTGGGGTGGATCCATCCTGCCTTGCATCAACGGTTCTGGCTGGTGGTGGTGGTGGTGTCGTGGGGTGGATCCATCCTGCCTTGTATCAACGATTCAGGTTGGTGGTGGTGGTGTCATGGTGGGGTGGATCCATCCTGCCTGGTATCAATGGTTCAGGCTGGTGGTGTCATGGTGTGGTGGATCCATCCTCCCTTGTATCTACGGTTCAGGCTGGTGGTGTCATGGTGTGGTGGATCCATCCTGCCTTGTATCAATGGTTCAGGCTGGTGGTGGTGGTGTCATGGTGTGGTGGATCCATCCTGCCTGGTATCAATGGTTCAGGCTGGTGGTGTCATGGTGTGGTGGATCCATCCTGCCTTTTATCAATGGCTCAGGTTGGTGGTGGTGGTGGTGGTGTCATAGTGTGGTGGATCCATCTTGGCTTGTATCAATGATTCAGGCTGGTGGTGGTGTCATGGTGTGGTGGATCCATCCTGCCTTGTATCAATGGTTCAGGCTGGTGGTGGTGGTGTCATGGTGTGGTGGATCCATCCTGCCTGGTATCAATGGTTCAGGCTGGTGGTGTCATGGTGTGGTGGATCCATCCTGCCTTTTATCAATGGCTCAGGTTGGTGGTGGTGGTGGTGGTGTCATAGTGTGGTGGATCCATCTTGGCTTGTATCAATGATTCAGGCTGGTGGTGGTGTCATGGTGTGGTGGATCCATCCTGCCTTGTATCAATGGTTCAGGCTGGTGGTGGTGGTGTCATGGTGTGGTGGATCCATCCTGCCTTGTATCAATGGTTCAGGCTGGTGGTGGTGGTGTCATGGTGTGGTGGATCCTTCCTGCCTGGTATCAATGGTTCAGGCTGGTGGTGGTGGTGGTGTCATGGTATGGGGGAGATTTTCTTGGCATGTCAAGGTGTACCTAATGAAGCGGCCAGTGAGTGTATATGGAGGAATAACATTATTACCGGCCTCATCTCCTAAACTCATCTCCATAATGTAGGAGGGGGGTGTTTTGTAGTTTATAGAGGTGAACTGGGAAGGCTAAAAAAACTTCTTGAGAGTTAAGCCGGCCATACACAGGTCAAATTCTGAAAGAATTTTCTTCCGAAAATGTTTTCTAAGAATTTTGGTTTAAATTTCGCACCATTAGTGGGCCACCGCAATGGACGATTTTTGAGCAATCATCGAATTTTAGTGATCAGACATGTTTAGAAATATTTTGAAAAATGAATGAATTTCTAATCAATGATGGGAGAATCGTGTGAGAAATGTAATTGAAAAAGAAATAAGCGTGAGCTGTGACCTGGAAAGAAAAAAAATATTCTTGACCATGAAAATTCTTTTCTGTAGCAACACGAGGTGAAATTAGAGGCTTGGTTGGTCGAATTTCAAAATCAACGCTGGCGCCATTGGATTACAAAACGCACAAAATTTCTGATTTTCGAAAGAAAATTAGTTCGGAATTGGACCCATGTATGCCCTGCATTAAAGCGGAGTTCCAGCTGAAAAAAAAAATCGTCAGCTACAAAAACTAGCTGCTGACTTTTAAAATACAGTCACTTACCTGTCCCTTGGTCCAGCGGTGTCCTCACCACAGCTGGTTGCACCGGCCGTCTTCTCTCTATGGTGCCGGCGTCTTCAGTGTGGGCACCCGGCTGTGACAACTTTCGGCTTCACATGCCCGCTGCGCATGCGTGAGAAGCACTGCGTTTTGTGAATGGCCCCATTGTCACATGTCCCAGAAGACTACGGGGGGGGGGGGGACAGCTTCTGCTTCCGATCGCCTTAGTACCTGTCAATTTCGGGTACCCACTCCCCAATCCCGCTCCCCAAAGGTGCCAATCTTTAATGGGGAGCGGGGGACAAAGACTTAAAAGGAACTTCCCCTTTTGGGTGCAGGTCATATATTATACAATTTTCTTTTCCTTCCACCACAGGTGACAGGTAAAATGAATCGCTCACTTTCCCCATCAACACTTACTGTGTTGATGGGGGAATGCCTCCCGCAGAGTTATTGTGTTTTGCCAGTGGGAAGCCTTCCCTGTCGGCAGAACACAATGATCACTGCTAGCAGCTATAGCTACCGGCAGTATTTATGTACAAAAAAAATCCAACAGGCTGGTTGTGCTGAAGTCGATTGATGGATCAAAGCCAGGTGGCTTGACGTTTCTTTATCACAGTGCAGCACATCATGGTCACCTCCCTGCCTTTCGCTTTTGATTGGACAGTGAAGGAGCAGAATCATCTCACTGCTCACTCTCCTGTCATGTCGTGTCAACCATTGGGCTGATAATACTGCCCCTCCCTCTCCTAGTCCTGGCTGTACTGGGCATTACAGGAAGCTAATACTGAGTCAGGATCAAGTACTTATACTAGCTGTCTTTAAACAGTTAATTTATATATATTTTTTTAATTAATGCAGAACTACCGTATTTTTCGCTCCATAAGACCCACTCCCCCCCCCCCCCCCAAAAACAAATGGGGGGAAATGTCTGTGCGTCTTATGGAGTGAATATGGAGTAGCCGGCCTGGTTTCCCCCCCCCCCCCCCGTCATCGACGTGTTAGAATACCAGGCAGGCCACTCGGCTGTTCTGTGCAGCAGAACCTGCAGACCTCCAGCGGTCCTACCTGCTCCTCGGTCCAGCGCTGTCCTCACCGGCCGTCTTCTCTCCCTGGCGTCAGCATCTTTAGTGTGGGCACCCGGCTGTGACAGCTTGCGGCTTCAAAGCCCGGTGCCCACTGCGCATGTGAGAGAAACGCTGCGTTTTGTGAATGGCCCCGTAGTCTTCTGGGACCTGTCACGTGTCCCAGAGAACTACGGGGAGGGAGGGATGACAACTCCGCGGAAGTGGGTGCAGGTACATGTTAAATTAGGGTACCCGCTCCCCAAAGTTCTGCAGTCTCTGGTCATCTCCTGTACTATGTCTACAGTCTCTGGTCATCTGTAGTATGTCTGCAGTCTCTGGTCATCTGTACTGTGTCCGCAGTCTCTGGTCATCTCCTGTACAGTTTCCGCAGTCTCTGGTCATCTCCTGTACTGTGTCCGCACTCTCTGGTCATCCCCTGTACCGTGTCCGCAGTCTCTGGTCATCTCCTGTACCGTGTCCGCAGTCTCTGGTCATCCCCTGTACCGTGTCCGCAGTCTCTGGTCATCCCCTGTACCGTGTCCGCAGTCTCTGGTCATCCCCTGTACTATGTCCGCAGTCTCTGGTCATCTCCTGTACCGTGTCCGCAGTCTCTGGTCATCTCCTGTACCGTGTCCGCAGTCTCTGGTCATCTCCTGTACCGTGTCCGCAGTCTCTGGTCATCTCCTGTACCGTGTCCGCAGTCTGTAGTCATCTCCTGTACCGTGTCCGCAGTCTCTGGTCATCTCCTGTACCGTGTCTGCAGTCTCTGGTCATCTCCTGTACCACGTCCGCAGTCTCTGGTCATCTCCTGTACTACGTCCGCAGTCTCTGGTCATCTCCTGTACTACGTCCGCAGTCTCTGATCATCTCCCGTACTGTGTCCGCAGTCTCTGGTCATCTCCTGTACTACGTCCGCAGTCTCTGATCATCTCCTGTACTACGTCCGCAGTCTCTGATCATCTCCCGTACTGTGTCCGCAGTCTCTGGTCATCTCCCGTACTGTGTCCGCAGTCTCTGGTCATCTCCCGTACTGTGTCCGCAGTCTCTGGTCATCCCCTGTACTACGTCCGCAGTCTCTGGTCATCTCCTGTACTACGTCCGCAGTCTCTGGTCATCTCCTGTACTGTGTCCGCAGTCTCTGGTCATCTCCTGTTCTGTGTCTGCAGTCTCTGGTCATTCCCTGTACTGTGTCCGCAGTCTCTGGTCATCTCCTGTACTGTGTCTGCAGTCTCTGGTCATCTCCTGTACCGTGTCCGCACTCTCTGGTCATCCCCTGTACCGTGTCCGCAGTCTCTGGTCATCTCCTGTACCGTGTCCGCAGTCTCTGGTCATCCCCTGTACCGTGTCCGCAGTCTCTGGTCACCCCCTGTACCGTGTCCGCAGTCTCTGGTCATCTCCTGTACTGTGTCCGCAGTCTCTGGTCATCTCCTGTACTGTGTCCGCAGTCTCTGGTCATCTCCTGTACTGTGTCCGCAGTCTCTGGTCATCTCCTGTACCGTGTCCGCAGTCTCTGGTCATCTCCTGTACTGTGTCCGCAGTCTCTGGTCATCTCCTGTACCGTGTCCGCAGTCTGTAGTCATCTCCTGTACCGTGTCCGCAGTCTCTGGTCATCTCCTGTACCATGTCTGCAGTCTCTGGTCATCTCCTGTACCACGTCCGCAGTCTCTGGTTATCTCCTGTACTACGTCCGCAGTCTCTGGTCATCTCCCGTACTGTGTCCGCAGTCTCTGGTCATCTCCTGTACTGTCCGCAGTCTCTGGTCATCTCCTGTACCATGTCTGCAGTCTCTGGTCATCTCCTGTACCACGTCCGCAGTCTCTGGTCATCTCCTGTACTACGTCCGCAGTCTCTGGTCATCTCCTGTACTACGTCCGCAGTCTCTGATCATCTCCCGTACTGTGTCCGCAGTCTCTGGTCATCTCCCGTACTGTGTCCGCAGTCTCTGGTCATCTCCCGTACTGTGTCCGCAGTCTCTGGTCATCCCCTGTACTACGTCTGCAGTCTCTGGTCATCTCCTGTACTGTGTCCGCAGTCTCTGGTCATCTCCTGTACCGTGTCCGCAGTCTGTAGTCATCTCCTGTACTGTGTCCGCAGTCTCTGGTCATCCCCTGTACTACGTCTGCAGTCTCTGGTCATCTCCTGTACTACGTCCGCAGTCTCTGGTCATCTCCTGTACTACGTCCGCAGTCTCTGGTCATCTCCTGTACTGTGTCCGCAGTCTCTGGTCATCTCCTGTTCTGTGTCTGCAGTCTCTGGTCATTCCCTGTACTGTGTCCGCAGTCTCTGGTCATCTCCTGTACTGTGTCTGCAGTCTCTGGTCATCTCCTGTACTGTGTCCGCAGTCTCTGGTCATCCCCTGTACTACGTCCGCAGTCTCTGGTCATCTCCTGTACTGTGTCCGCAGTCTCTGGTCATCCCCTGTACTACGTCCGCAGTCTCTGGTCATCCCCTGTACTATGTCCGCAGTCTCTGGTCATCTCCTGTACTATGTCTGCCGTCCATTGATTCAGAATATGTTTTTTTCTTGTTTTCCTCCTCTAAAACCTAGGTGCGTCTTATGGAGCGAATAATACGGTACATTCATTTCTAGATTTTAATATCTGCCTGGAGTTCAGGATTTTGTCAGGATTGGATCTTATGACAAGTGGCGATAGCTGACACCAGAGAAAACCTTGTCCAATGGCTATTCTTCCTCCTGACATACAGTGGGGCAAAAAAGTATTTAGTCAGCCACCAATTGTGCAAGTTCTCCCACTTAAGAAGATGAGAGATCCCTGTAATTGGCATCATAGGTAGACCTCAACTATGAGAGACAAAATGAGAAAACAAATCCAGACAATCACATTGGCTGATTTGGAAAGAATTTATTTGCAAATTATGGTGGAAAATAAGTATTTGGTGAATATGAAAAGTTCATCTCAATACTTTGTTATATATCCTTTGTTGGCAATGACAGAGGTCAGACGTTTCCTGTAAGTCTTCACAAGGTTGGCACACACTGTTGCTGGTATGTTGGCCCATCCTCCATGCAGATCTCCTCTAGAGCAGTGATGTTTTGGGGCTGTCACTTGGCAACAAGGACTTTCAACTCCCTCCAAAGGTTTCCTATGGGGTTGAAATCTGGAGACTGGCTAGGCCACTCCAGGACCTTGAAATGCTTCTTATGAAGCCACTCCTTCGTTGCCCGGGCGGTATGTTTGGGATCATTGTCATGTTGGAAGACCCAGCCACGTTTCATCTTCAATGCCCTTGCTGATGGAAGGAGGTTTGCACTCAAAATCTCAAGATACATGGCCCCATTCATTCTGTCCTGTACATGGATCAGTCGTCCTGGTCCCTTTGCAGAGAAACAGTCCCAAAGCATGATGTTGCCACCCCCATGCTTCACAGTAGGTATGGTGTTCTTTGGATGCAACTCAGCATTCTCTATCCTCCAAACACGATGAGTTGTGTTTCTACCAAACAGTTGTATTTTGGTTTCATCTGACCATATGACATTCTCCCAATCCTCTTCTGGATCATCCAAATGCTCTCTAGCAAACTTCAGACGGGCCCGGACATGTACTGGCTTAAGCAGGGGGACACGTCTGGCACTGCAGGATCTGAGTCCCTGGCGGCGTAGCGTGTTACTGATGGTAGCCTTTGTTACGTTGTTCCCAGCTCTCTGCAGGTCATTCACTAGGTCCCCCCGTGTGGTCCTGGGATTTTTGCTCACCGTTCTTGTGATCATTTTGACCCCACGGGGTGAGATCTTGCGTGGAGCCCCAGATCGAGGGAGATTATCAGTGGTCTTGTATGTCTTCCATTTTCTAATTATTGCTCCCACAGTTGATTTGTTCACACCAAGCTGCTTGCCTGTTGCAGATTCAGTCTTCCCAGCCTGGTGCAGGTCTACAATTTTGTTTATGGTGTCCTTCGACAGCTCTTTGGTCTTGACCATAGTGGAGTTTGGAGTGTGACTGTTTGAGGTTGTGGTCAGGTGTCTTTTATACTGATAACAAGTTCAAACAGGTGCCATTGATACAGGTAATGAGTGCAGGACAGAGGAGCCTCTTAAAGAAGAAGGTACAGGTCTGTGAGAGCCAGAAATCTTGCTTGTTTGTAGGTGACCAAATACTTATTTTCCACCATAATTTGCAAATAAATTCTTTCCAGATCAGCCAATGTGATTGTCTGGATTTGTTTTCTCATTTTGTCTCTCATAGTTGAGGTCTCCCTATGATGCCAATTACAGGCCTCTCTCATCTTTTTAAGTGGGAGAACTTGCACAATTGGTGGGGACTAAATACTTTTTTGCCCCACTGTATGCCATTGTTGAGATGAGTCTGCACACTCCTTACTCCCTCCATCCCATTTATAAATACACACATTTTCTTGGCCCAGACATACATGTTTATGTAAATCTCTGCCCATAGACCTCTCCCAGCCATTCTTGTTCAGCAGTCACCTTACACAGAAACTGAATTTGTCATCAAAGGCATTCATCAGCCTCATTATATGAAAACTACAAACAGAAATTTGAAGCACTTTTTATTTTCTCTCCATTAAACATGAGCCGTCACTAAGATTCAAAGGTTGGGGCACGCTGGGTTCAAGTGGAATTATTTGTCTAACCTTCTGTACGGGCGCGGCTAGTGGGACCCGCGCTATTTTTGTCATAGTGACCTCTGCTCCGTGTCTGTAACAGAATGCCGTCCTGCAAATGTCAGCCGTGTAAGAGGACTTCATTGGGATTCCAGCTTTCTGCATGTAGATGGTAGGAAATGTAAATTATCCAGGGAATAAAAGCAGCATAAAGAAAATAGCAAAAATAAAAGAAATAATTCCTTTAAAAAAGTGTTAAACCCACAACAGTACAATCAGTCTGTAGATGCAGATAAAGATAAAGCATGCTTGTTATACTCACTGCGGAACCTAAGGGGTTAATCCTCTGCATTGTGTAAAAAGGATGTTCGATCCTGTCTTCTCAGATCCTCCCCTTCTTCTGCTGTCCCTATTTCATCTCCTGATAGAACACAGTCTCGGGGACACTCTGCACATGCTCAGTTTGGTGTGTACTGCTAGAGAGTTTTTTATTTTTCTTGGAAGGGTGCATGTGATTAGCACATGACCAATCAGCGCTGGCCAGGCAGAAGGTCCGGGGTTATTCAATCTCATAGGGCAGTGAGAGGAGAATGAAAACTCCTCCTACAAGCTTTAACCAGTGCTCTGCTGGACACTGATAGAAGTCACAAGACTGCTATATACTGCTGATGAGAAAAGGTATTTAGCACTTTCTATCTACTAAAATAATTGCATTTCCATGTTGTGTGTACTGTGGGAGACCGGATATAGTGAATGCAGGGTCCGGGGAGAACTGGTGATAGTGAATGCGGGGTCCGGGGAGACCGGATATAGTAAATGCAGGGTCCAGGGAGACCGGATATAGTGAATGCAGGGTCCGGGGAGACCGGATATAGTGAATGCAGGGTCCGGGGAGAGCGGATATAGTGAATGCAGGGTCCGGGGAGACCGGATATAGTGAATGCAGGGTCTGGGGCGAGCGGATATAGTGAATGCAGGGTCCGGGGAAAGCGGATATAGTGAATGCAGGGTCCGGGGAGACCGGATATAGTAAATGCAGGGTCCGGGGAGACCGGATATAGTGAATGCAGGGTCCGGGGAGACCGGATATAGTGAATGCAGGGCCCGGGGAGACCGGATAAAGTGAATGCAGGTCCGGGGAGACCGGATATAGTGAATGCATGGTCCGGGGAGACCGGATATAGTGAATGCATGGTCCGGGGAGACCGGATATAGTGAATGCATGGTCCGGGGAGACCGGATATAGTGAATGCAGGGTCCGGGGAGACCGGATATAGTGAATGCAGGGTCCGGGGAGACCGGATAAAGTGAATGCAGGTCCGGGGAGACCGGATATAGTGAATGCAGGGTCCGGGGAGAGCAGATATAGTGAATGCAGGGTCCGAGGAGACCGGATATAGTGAATGCAGGGTCCGAGGAGACCGGATATAGTGAATGCAGGGTCCGAGGAGACCGGATATAGTGAATGCAGGGTCCGGGGAGACCGGATATAGTGAATGCAGGGTCCGGGGAGACCGGATATTGTGAATGCAGGGTCCGAGGAGACCGGAAATAGTGAATACAGGGTCCGGTGAGAACGGATATAGTGAATGCAGGGTCCTGGGAGACCACATATAGTGAATGTAGGGTCCGGGGAGAGCGGATATAGTGAATGCAGGGTCCGGGGAGACCAGATATAGTGAATGCAGGGTCCGGGGAGACCACATATAGTGATTGCAGGGTCCGGGGAGACGAGATATAGTGAATGCAGGGTCTGGGAGGACCAGATATAGTGAATGCAGGGTCCAGGGGGGAGAACACATTGAATGTTCAGTCAATGCACAGTGCTTACTGACTGGACAAGGTGGAGAGGCGAGGCACTGATGTCTCAATTTCAATCTTGTGATTGCGTGGTACTGTGTGATTGGGGGGCTCTGTGATCGGGGACTGTGTGATTGGGGTGCTCTGTGATCGGGGGGGACTGTGTGATTGGGGGGCTCTGTGATCGGGGGGGGACTGTGTGTGATGGGGGGGACTGTTGTGATGGGAAAGCCCTGAAGTGATGGGGGGTTTTCATGTATGGGAGGGGGGACTCTGACATAATGAGGGGCTCTGATGTGAAGGGGACTTCAGATGTAAAGTTAATTTCATCCAGGTGGTTGTGTGCATTGTCCCAGGCACAGGATCCTCATTGCTGAGTAACATTTACATTTTATTACACTGGGTTGCCTCATAATATTGCATACTTTTAAAGGGTGCCACCACTGAAAGAAGGTTGAGAAACACAACACTGCCCTAGTATATTCAAAGTGGAAAAATAATATTTTTTTTTTTGTTTTGGAGTTAAATTTTCTTTAATGCCAGGACATTAAATCTAGTTGCCTGTCAGAGAAATATTTTCCTGGACCATTATTTGACACCAGAACATGTGGTGACCCATGACAGTCAATTTCAGACCAGACATCACATCACTGTGATTCCCTGTCCTATCCCTGGAATGTAATTATTAGTATTTTACCATTGCAGAAGGTGGGTGTCTAACTTGTGGACAAACCTTCAGACTGCTCTGCCTGCATCCCTTAACATTTACTGAGTGTTTCACACATCATTAAATACAGAAACCCAGACAAAACAGAATGTAACATGCTTTGTAGATACATTATATTGACAAAAGTATTGTCCCCGCCCTCCAAATCATTGGGTTCAGGTGTTCCAATCCCCTCCATGGACACAGGTGTATACAATCAAGCCCCTAGGCATGCAGACGGCTTCTACAAACATTGGTGAAAGAATGGGTCGCTCTCAGGAGCTCAGTGACTCCAAGCGTGGTCCCGTGATAGGTGGCCACCTGGGCAATAAGTCCATCCGTGACATTTCCTGGCTACTAAATATTCCACGCTCAACTGTTAGTGGGATTATACCAAAGTGGAAGCAACTGGGAACAACAGCAACTCAGCCACCAAGTGGTAGGCCACGTCACATGACAGGGCGGGGTCAGCGCATGCTGAAGTACACAATGTGCAGAAGTCGCCAACTGTCTGCAGAGTCAATAGATAAAGACCTCCAAACTTGGTGTGGCCTTCAGATGAGCCCAACAACAGTGTGTAGAGAGCTTCATGGAATGGGTTTCCATGGCCGAGCAGCTGCATCCAAGCCTTACATCACCAAGTGCAATGCAAAGCGATGGATGCAGTAGTGTAAAGCATGCCGCCACTGGACTCTAGAGCAGGGAAGACGTGTTCTCTAGAGTGACCAATCATGCTTCTCTGGCAATCCAATGGACGTGTCTGGGTTTCCAGGAGAACGGTACTTGCCTGACTGCATTGTGCCAAATGTAAAGTTTGGTGGAGGGAGGATTATGGCATGGGGTTATTTTTCAGGGGTTGGGCTTGGCCCCCTAGTTCCAGTGAAGGGAACTCTGAAGACGTCAGCATACCAAGACATTTTGCACAATTTCATGCTCCCAACTTTGTGGGAAGAGTTTGGGGATGGCCCCTTCCTGTTCCAACATGACTGCTCAGCAGTGCACAAAGCAAGGTCCATAAAGACATGGAGGAGCCAGTTTGGGGTGGAGGAACTTGACTGGCCTGCACAGAGTCCTGACCTCAACCCCATAGAACACCTTTGGGATGAATTAGAGTGGAGACTGTGAGCCAGGCCTCCTCCCCCGACATCAGTGCCTGACCTGACAAATGTGC
This sequence comes from Staurois parvus, assembly GCF_062004578.1. Lineage (NCBI taxonomy): Eukaryota > Metazoa > Chordata > Amphibia > Anura > Ranidae > Staurois > Staurois parvus. The sequence continues at coordinate 1,226,357 of NW_028318505.1, forward strand.
TTCTGGAAGAATGGTCCAACCTTCCCATAGACACCCTCCTAAACCTTGTGGACGGCCTTCCCAGAAGAGTTGAAGCTGTTATAGCTGCAAAGGGCGGGGCCAACTCAATATTGAACCCTACGGACTAAGACTGGGAGGCCATTAAAGGTCATGTGTGTGCAAAGGCAGGCGGCCTTTAATCTTCTTTATTCCCCTTCCCTGGTTCTGCCTTTCCCAGCTGCTTCAACATTCTAATTCAATTTAGAAAATGTTCTGTATTCATGACATATCTTATTATATAGACCCCTGTGACATCACTGGGTCTGTGTGCTTCTCTGTGCAGTGCAGGCAGATCATAACTGGTGGGAAGGACCATCAGGATGCTTCCTGAAATCATCCCAGCACCCTGACTCAGTCCTCCTCCCAATAGCCCTCAGACCTGATGAAAGTAGTGGCCTGGCTCACTGACATATGAATATAGTAGGAGGATGTCAGTCTGGAGGAGTGGGCACACCTAGGCAGGCTGTATTTGCACGCAGACCACGGCTACATGCAAGGCAGGGTCTCCATGATTAAAAAAAATGAATCCAATGAATGAAAGGGGTGGTCAAGGGACAGTCAGGCTGGGGAGTAAAGGGCTAGATGATGTTGGGCATCCTCCAGCCAGGAGATGAGGTGGAGCTCTATCTGACTTGCAGCTTCTAATGCACATTGTGAGAAGCTCACAGCGTGCAGTCAGCAATTTCAGCACAGGAGAGGAGCATGTATAACACTGAAGATAAGGCTGGAGGCCCCCTGAAAATCAAAGGAGTCTCTCAGGATAGCTGCAGAAGGTGGGAGGAGCTGAGAACACAGAATTTTAGAGAAATTGTAAGGGAATCCCGGTGAGACGATCGGCGGATAGAAGTGCGCATGTGCAAAGAAATGCGTGATCGTGCACGTACACACGCACGGTGAAGATTGGCGCCAGACGGACTATTTAAAAGGTGCCTCTGCCTGTGCTGAGTGCTGACTGGTCTTCAGCTGTTCCCTGTGTCCTGCTCGTTCCTGTGTGATTTCCTTGTTGCTGGCCCGGCTTGTTCCTGACCTGACTCTGATTACTCTCCTGCTTGATACTTGTTCCTGACTTCGGCTCTGCTCCTGACGTTGACTTGCTTATGATTTGGTACCTCGCTGTCCACCCGTTGATGACCCTGGCTATTCCTGTGACATTGCTCCTGTCTCCTATCCCTGCTTCCTGCCTTGCTCTGGTGCACACCTGGCGACCTACCATACCAGCTCTGCATATTACTACTGTTCCTGAATCAGAGGTTCATCAGTCTTCCAAAGTCTCCAACTGCAAGAGCTGCAAACAACATCTGCTGGCGCTCTTGTCCCCCTGGTCCCTAGACACCCTCTGTTCCACTTTCAGTGGGGTCAGGGCTAGTGACACAAGTGAGGCCGACCTCGTCATTTCAGTCTCTTTCATGTACGTGACAGAAATTCAGGTTCCTGCTTCAGACACCAACTCCCTACCAGTACACCCCCCTCCCTGTGAAGTGACAGGCAGGTGCACAGCTTTGACCAGTTGCCTTCTCCCCTTGGTTTCCTGCAGGAACATGACTTGATGGCCACTCTTGGACATCCACCTGGTCCTCGGCCCCTGCCTTGACTGTCTTGTGGATGATCCGGCTCTACTTTATTCCATGTCTGGATCAGGCATTTAAAAAAATGCAACTGGAAAAAGACATCGGCAAATAAAAGCCAGGATTTTCTTTGTTACAGGGCCAACAATTCATTATTAGAAATGACTCCTTAAAAAGGACAGAATCCCTCCTGTCAGTTATGCGTAGTCCTGCACGTTTCCAGATCAGTGATTCGCTCCAGCGTTGGTGGGTGTGTCATTCCAGTGACAGTTCTGAGTGTGAGTATGTGCTGCTACAACACACTGTCACTGTGGGAGGGGTTAGCTGGCTATTGGTCAATGAGAGAGGCTTGTCCTCCCCCCCACCAGGACCACCCACTCTAGTGACAGCTCTCATACATGCTGCAATAGGGAAGTGATCTGTATTGGTCCAGCAAATCACAGTTCCTGCCCACTCCAGCCCCTCCTGTTAAAGTGATAGCTCCAGGAAAACCATCTCGTACGTGCAGCAAGTGATTCTCATTCATTTGTTTAGCTCTTTATTTTTAGGGAAAATCCTTGTAGAGCCCTTTTAGGGGCCCACTACTTTATATTTGCATTGAGGGTAACCATATTTTAGGAAGCCCTTCCAAGGAGAGTGTAGAAAACCTTTATATGCACCCCATCCCTGTCACTGCCAAGTGGTAAAGGTGCCCCACTCAAAACACAGAGATGCCAAGCAGTTCCTAGGCTACCAACCTTTGGCAATGCTGCTTGGCTTCCTACGAACCGATCTCCTGCTATCCTGTTCCTGGGCACTTTACTCAGTACGTTCTTCAAATAATTATTTCTAGTGGCTATCTGGTCTTTGAGTCCCCATAACTTCAACAATACCTGAGCCCTGAAGAAGTTGGAGATCTTTGAGCTCCCAAAACCCATTGGATGTGTTTTTATCTTCTTGTATGAATTTACATCCACATAAAAAGATGTTTGGAATCTTAGTCCCTTGGTCTGGTGGAAACCTTAGACTTTCTATACTGCTGAATGGTGGGGGCATCCTGCTAAAAACCCAACCATTCCAACCAGCTCCTAGGCTACCAACCTTTGGCAATGCTGCTTGGCTTCCTACGAACTGTGCTCCGGCTATCCTGTTCCTGGGCACTTTGCACAGTACGTTCTTCAAATAATTATTTCTAGTGACTATCTGGTCTTTGAGTCCCCATAACTTCTCCAATACCTGAGCCCTGAAGAAGGTGGAGATCTTTGAGCTCCCAAAACCCATTGGATGTGTTTTTATCTTCTTGTAGGAACTTACATCCGCATAAAAAAGATGTTTGGAATCTTAGTCCCTTGGTCTAGTGGAAACCTTAGACTTTCTATACTGCTGAATGGTGGGGGCATCCTGCTAAAAACCCAACCATTCCAACCAGCTCCTAGGCTACCAACCTTCGCAATGCTGCTTGGCTTCCTATGAACCGTGCTGCTGCTATCCTGTTCCTGGACACTTTACTCAGTACGTTCTTCAAATAATTATTTCTAGTGACTATCTGGTCCCTGAGTCCCCATAACTTCTACAATACCTGAGCCCTGAAGAAGGTGGAGATCTTTGAGCTCCCAAAACCCGTTGGATGTGTTTTGTCTTCTTGTATGAATTTACATCCGCATAAAAAGATGTTTGGAATCTTAGTCCCTTGGTCTGGTGGAAACCTTAGACTTTCTATACTGCTGAATGGTGGGGGCATCCTGCTAAAAACCCAGCCATTCCAACCAGCTCCTAGGCTACCAACCTTTGGCAATGCTGCTTGGCTTCCTTTGGAAGCTCACTCAGAAACTTCTTGGTTTCCAGCACACACTCCTCACTTGGAAACTCATTACAAAGCATCAGGTTTCCAAGGCTGGTTGAGGAATGCCAAACAGCTCTGATTGGTAACAGCCTTGGCTCTCTCCAAACAAAACTTTTTTTTATTTAGCCCAGAATGCAATGGGAAAGTGTTAGAACTGTCAATTGATTTTTAAGCAGCCTTTCCCAATCTTTTTTTGTCACAAACAAGCCCTAGAAATCATTTTCTGGTATTGGGGAACCCCTGCTAAAACCAATTCACTCATGGTCAGTGGGATGAATGTCCCTTACGTTGGTGGCCAGAAGGAAGACTGATGGTCAGAAGGAAGAATGTTCCTTACATTGGTGGTCAGTGGGAAGAATGTCCCTTAGAGTGGTGGTCAGTGGGAAGAATGTCCCTTACAGTGGTGGCCAGAAGGAAGAATGTCCCTTACATTGGTGGTCAGTGGGAAGAATGCACCTTACAGTGGTGGCCAGAAGGAAGAATGTCCCTTACAGTGGTGGCCAGAAGGAAGAATGTCCCTTACATTGGTGATCAGTGGGAAGAATGCACCTTACATTGGTGGTCAGTGGGGAGAATGCCCCTTACATTGGTGATCAGTGAGAAGAATGTCCCTTACAATGGTGGCCAGAAGGAAGAATGTCTCTTACATTGGTGATCAGTGGGAAGAATGTCCCTTACAATGGTGGCAAGAAGGAAGAATGTCTCTTACATTGGTGATCAGTGGGAAGAATGCTCCTTACATTGGTGATCAGTGGGAAGAATGTCCCTTACAATGGTGGCCAGAACGAAGAATGTCCCTTTCATTGGTGATCAGAAGGAAGACTGCCCCCTTACAAGGGTGTCCAATAGGAAGAATGTCCCTTACATTGGTAGTCAGTGGGAAGAATGCACCTTACATTGGTGGCCAGAAGGAAGACTGCCCCCTTAGATTGGTGGCCAGTAGGCAGACCCCCCCTTACATTGGTGGTGATTAGGAAGAATTTCCCTTACATTGGTGGTTAGTGGGAAGACTGCCCCCTTACATTGGTGGCCAATAGGAAAAATGTCCCTTATATTGGTGGTCAGTGGGAAGATTGCCCCTTACATTGGTGGGCAGTGGGAAGAATGCACCTTACATTGGTGGCCAGTATGACCCCCCCCCTTCCAGATAGCTTAAAAGATCAAGTGTCATTGGTGGCTCTGTTATGTGGTGTTGGCCCCAGATGGATGTCCTTCAGCCACATCTCAAGGAACCCTTATGAACCTCTGGAGGAACCCCCTAGACTTTCAATAAACCCTAGGTGAGAAGGGCAAGTCAAGATGAATACATGATGTACACTAATGCACCCTGTGTGCAGCCCAGTCACATCTGTCCATTGCTGTGCGCTGTGTTACCGCGTGTTACGTCGCACGTTAACGTGTTGCGTTAAGTCAAACCATTTAAATGAATGGGATACCAATGCACCGAAATGGACAAAAAAAGTTAGCTGCACTATTTGTTTCCAACCCAGTGCCCCAAAACATTGTATAACCGTGTGCTGTGAAGCATGCATGTCAGAGGTGTGTTGGGTTCATGGGTGGACATGCCTTGTGCTGCATTCATTTCTGCAACCTATTGCACTGGAAAGGTGTGAATGGGCCCCATCTAGTATCTCTGTATCCACACTGTACTTTGCTTGGCATTTCTTTGCACAGACCAGTCTGAGCGATACAGAAATCCTAGGTAACCTGACCTAATATAGGGATCAGAAGTGATCAGGACCACAGATGTCAGTCCCTGGCACGCTGGGAGTTGTAGTCCCTCACCATCTAGGTGGCAGCAGACAACCCCTGTCATGGCCAGTCCCTCCCAGTATACCCAGTCCCTCCTCTGTATCCTCCCAGTATACTCCAGTCCCTCCCAGTACAGTCCAGTCCCTCCCAGTGTAGTCCAATCCCTCCTCTGTATCCTCCCAGTATACTCCAGTCCCTCCCAGTACAGTCCAGTCCCTCCCAGTACAGTCCAGTCCCTCCCAGTATAGCCCAATCCCTCCTCTCCTCCCTCTCAGTCCAGTCCCTCCCAGTATGCTCCAGTCCCTCCCCTCCTGCCCCCAGTATACCGAGTCCCTCCCCTCCTCCCTCCTCTCCTCCCTCCCAGTATGCTCCAGTTCCTCCCCTCCTGCCCCCAGTATACCGAGTCCCTCCCCTCCTCCCTCCTCTCCTCCCTCCCAGTATGCTCCAGTCCCTCCCCTCCTGCCCCCAGTATACCGAGTCCCTCCCCTCCTCCCTCCTCTCCTCCCTCTCAGTCCAGTCCCTCCCAGTGTAGTCCAATCCCTCCTCTGTATCCTCCCAGTATACTCCAGTCCCTCCCAGTACAGTCCAGTCCCCTCCCAGTCCAGTCCAGTCCCAGTGTAGTCCAATCCCTCTGTATCCTCCCAGTATACTCCAGTCCCTCCCAGTATAGCCCAATCCCTCCTCTCCTCCCTCTCAGTCCAGTCCCTCCCAGTATGCTCCAGTCCCTCCCCTCCTGCCCCCAGTATACCGAGTCCCTCCCCTCCTCCCTCCTCTCCTCCCTCCCAGTATGCTCCAGTCCCTCCCCTCCTGCCCCCAGTATACCCAGTCCCTCCTCCCCAGTGCTCGGCCTGCACTCTGTCGGTCGGTCGGTCGGTCCTCTGTCGGTCTGCGGACGATCATGGCACTGAAGATCCAATGTGTGAAGACCAAGCCGTACCAGGACCAGAAGCCGGGCACCAGCGGGCTCAGGAAGCGGGTCACCGTCTTCCAGCAGAACCCCAACTATGCCGAGAACTTCATCCAGAGCATCATCTCCTGCACCGAGCCCGGCGACCGACAGGACGGGGTGCTGGTGGTCGGGGGTGACGGCCGATTCTACATGAAGGAGGCGATCCAACTCATCATCCAGATCGCTGCTGCTAATGGAGTGAGTGGAGGATGGGGGAGGGGGCCTGGCATGGGCTAGAAGAGCGTTATAGGGGTGCAATAACCGGGGGGGGGGGGGGATTGAGGTACAAAAAGTTGGATAGGGGTGCAGTAACCTGGGGAACGTGGGGGTGCAATAACCTCAGAGGGGGGTTGCCATATTATGGATAGGGGTGCAATAACCTCATGAGTTCTGGATGGAGGTGCAATATTGGGGGGTTGCAATAATTATGATAGGGGTGCAGTAAACAGGGAAATGTGGGGATGGAATAACCGGGGGGTATGGGGGTTCACTATCTTGCAATTGGGGTGCCATGCATTAATGAGGGTATAGGGGTGCAATAACCTTGGGGGGCAATAATGTAGATAGATGTGCAGTAACCTGGGGAATGTGGGGGTGCAACAACCTGGGGGGGGGGATTGAGGTATATTAATTTGGATAGGGGTGCAGTAACCTGGGGGATGTGGGGGTGCAATAACCTCGGAGGGGGGTTGCCATATTTTGGATAGGGGTGCAATAACCTCATGGGAAAGGGGAGTTGCAATAACTGGGGGGGGGGGGTTGCAATAATTATGATGGGGGTGCAATAACCTGGGGGGTTGCAGTAATTTGAAAAGCAGTGCAATAACCTGGAGGGGTTGTAATAATTTGGATAGGGGTACAATCAGGGGCGGACTGACAACTCATGGAGCCCCCGGGCAATAGGGGATCATGGGGCCCCTGTGTCCTTGCCCACACTCAAAGCACACCCAAAAAAGCCTATAAAAAGGTACCAGGGGCATTTCATGGGGCCCCTTACTGACCCTGGGCCCTCGGGCAATGCTTGAGTGCTCGAATGGTCAGTCTGCCCCTCGGTACAATAACCTGGGGAATGTGGGGGCGCAGTCATTCTGGTAAGGGCACAATATCCCAGGGGATGTGAGGTGCAATATCTCGAGGATGGATTTGGAGTATTCTGTCTTTGGAGAGGGGCACAATAACCAGAAGGATATTGGGGGTACAGTCATTTTGATGGGGTGCATTAACCTAGGGAATGTGTGGGTGCAAGATCTGGAGGAATTTGAGGTATTATGATGTGAGGGAATAGGGGTGCAATAATTTAGATAGGGGTACAATAACCTGGAGAAATATGGGGGCGAATGCTGTGGGGAGGGAATAGGGTTGCAATAAAGTGGGGGTGAGCTATCTTAAATGAATTGCGGCGTTATGTTTTGGTGAGGGGATAGAGGTGAAATAACTTGGGGTGTGTGGGGCAATGTCTTTATGAGGGGCTAGGGGTGCAATATCTTGGAGGCCATCAGGATACAATAACCCAAGGAAATATATGGCCAAAATGCTAGGGAGTGAATGAGGGTGCAATAATCAAGGGAATGTAGGAGTGCAATATCTTGAGAGAATTTGGGTGCTATGTCTTGATTGGGGGGTCAATAACTTGGTCAATAACTTGGGGATGTAGCAGTGCAATATCTTGGAAGGAATTGGACTGCTATGTCTTTGAGATGATATGGGTTGCATCATCTAGGAGAGCATACGGGTGCAATTACCTGGGAAAATATAATGGGCAATATCTTGGATAGGAGATAGGGGGTGCAAAACCAGGTGAAAGTAGGGGTTCAATATCTTGAGAGAATTGGGGTGCTATGTCTTGCTGGGATGAGGGTTCTATATCTTGGGTATGTAGGGGTGCAATACCTTGAAAGGAATTGGAGTGCTGTGTACTTAGGAGATAAGGGCGCCATACCCTGGTGAAGTATGAAGGACGATATTTTGGGGAGGGATTGCATGCACGATAACCTGGGGAATGCAGGGGTGCAATATGTTAGGAGGGCATCAGAATGGGCTAATAACCTGGAGAGTGAATATGGTGGACCAGTCTGGAGTATCTAGGCGAGCAACAGAAGTGCAAAATCCTTGAGAAGGCTCGTGGTCCAAAATCGATGCTCAGTAAACCGTGGGCTAAGAATACGATTGTAGTAAACTAATGGGGAGGTTGCAGTCGTCTGAGTATTTGACACAGGAGGGGTGTTACATGAGATTTGTTTTTAATATTTATGTAGCACCCTGCAGAAAAGGTTAAACCAGGGGTCTCCAAACTTTCTAATCAAAGGGCCAGCTTACTATCCTTCAGACTTTAGGAGGGCTGGACTGTGGTCAGTGGGAGTAGAAAATGTTCTGGTGTTGTTGGGAGTGAGCAATGCCCCATCATTGGTGTCATAGAGAGGAATAGTGCCCCATCATTGGTGTCAGTGGAAGGAATAGTGCCCCATCACTGGTATCAGTGGGAGGAATAGTTCCCCATCATTGGTATCAGTGGGAGGGATAGTACCCCATCATTGGCGTCAGTGGGAGGAATAGTGCCCCATCATTGGCGTCAGTGGGGGGAATAGTGCCCCATCATTGGCGTCAGTGGGAGGAATAGTACCCCATCATTGGCGTCAGTGGGAGGAATAGTGACCCATCATTGGCGTCAGTGGGAGGAATAGTGCCCCATCATTGGTGTCAGTGGGAGGAATAGTGCCCCATCATTGGTGTCAGTGGGAGGAATAGTGCCCCATCATTGGTGTCAGTGGGAGGAATAGTGCCCCATCATTGGTATCAGTGGGAGGAATAGTGCTCCATCATTGGTATCAGTGGGAGGAATAGTGCCCCATCATTGGTGTCAGTGGGAGGAATAGTGCCCCATCATTGGTATCAGTGGGAGGAATAGTGCCCCATCATTGGTATCAGTGGGAGGAATAGTGCTCCATCATTGGTATCAGTGGGAGGAATAGTGCCCCATCATTGGTGTCAGTGGGAGGAATAGTGCCCCATCATTGGCGTCAGTGGGAGGAATAGGGCCCCATCATTGGCGTCAGTGGGAGGAATAGGGCCCCATCATTGGCGTCAGTGGGAGGAATAGGGCCCCATCATTGGCGTCAGTGGGAGGAATAGTGCCCCATCATTGGCGTCAGTGGGAGGAATAGTGCTCCATCATTGGTATCAGTGGGAGGAATAGTGCCCCATCATTGGTGTCAGTGGGAGGAATAGTGCCCCATCATTGGTGTCAGTGGGAGGAATAGTGCCCCATCATTGGTGTCAGTGGGAGGAATAGTGCCCCATCATTGGTATCAGTGGGAGGAATAGTGCTCCATCATTGGCGTCAGTGGGAGGAATAGAGCCCCATCATTGGCGTCAGTGGGAGGAATAGAGCCCCATCATTGGCGTCAGTGGGAGGAATAGAGCCCCATCATTGGCGTCAGTGGGAGGAATAGAGCCCCATCATTGGCGTCAGTGGGAGGAGTAGTGCCCCATCATTGGCGTCAGTGGGGGGAATAATGCCCCATCGATGGTGTCAGTAGAGGATTAGTGCCCCATCATTGATGTCATTGGGGGAATAATGCCCCATCAATGGTGTCAGTAGAGGATTAGTGCCCCATCATTGGTGTCATTGGGGGAATAATGCCCCATCAATGGTGTCAGTAGAGGAATAGTGCCCCATCATTGGTGTCATTGGGGGAATAATGCCCCATCAATGGTGTCAGTAGAGGAATAGTGCTCCACTTTTGGGGTCAGTTCTAGGAATAATACCACATTGTTAATGCCATTGGGAGGAATAGTGCCCCAAGGGCCCGGTAAAGGCTAGCAGAGGGCCGCAGTTTGGAGACCACTGGGTTAAACCATTCACATCACTTTCCTATTCTCAAAGTATTTTTTTCTTTATTTTGGGGGGGGGGGGGGGTTACCCTGATTGGTGTAATTGGATTTGGGTGAGCTAATCATGTGTATGGGGGGGAGAATGTAATTGCAGGGCTGGTGACATCTCTTGGGTGAAGAGGTTTGCTTCGTGCAGAAATTATCTTGGCGGGGGATGTGATAATGCTTTTATATTCTGGGACTGTTCTAGTCAAGGGGTGTGATTACTATGGCCGTGATCTGGGACCAGCTGAGGGAGATCTTTGTTACCACGTTTTCTTGCGTGCGTTAGCAAGGTGCATTCAAAGTTAATGGTGCTGCCGCGAGCCTGCAAAGGAGATGTGCGTTTTTTTTGTGTGTGTGTATTGCAGGAATGTGCGATTTTGCATGCAGTCCCACATTGCAAATATGTGAACCTCCAGCCGTCTGACCTGTCTGTATGTGATCATGAGTAGTCAGGGGCATTATTCCCGCAGGCATGTTCCCTCTGTATAGTACAGACCAGGATCTGCTGTGATCTTGGGATAACCTTGTCTGTATCCCTTACATCACATGACGTAATGAGAGCAACCAATCAGGTGGGTTTTCCTCTGCATACCCAAGGATCTGCTGGGAGAGGTGCGATGTGTCTTCCATAAATATTTATATACAGAGCCTGTGTCTGATTCACCATCAACAACTGGCTCATTGGAATCCGTTTATATAGTAAAGGTATAATAATAATGGCAAGTATGTAGCGATATTATTAACAATGTAACAACATTTGTAACAGAATAAAAAATAGTAGTAAACGTGCAGCAACAAGAGTAACACAATAATAAAATAATCGTAAACCTGTAGCAATTAGAGTAGAAAAAGAAAAATAGCAAACGTAGCAATAAGAGCAACAAAATAAAAAAAAAAATAGTAAACGTGTAGCAATAACAGTAGCGAAATAAAAAATAATGCTGGTAGCGTTTGCTGTGTAAAAAAAAAAAGTGTGTTTTTAGCGTTTTTTTTGCATTAGCGTTAAGCCACGTTTTGCAGCGTTTTTGCATTATTGCAGTTTTTTTAGTGTATTTTTACATAAAAAAAATATTTTTTTGCTCTAAGTCCAAAAACACCAATTTGCCACGTTTTACTGCGTTTTTCAATGTTAGAGCATTTTTTGGGGGGCTTTTTCGAGCAAAAAAACACTGATTCCAGGCTATGTGTGCATGGGCACACAGGATAACACGCCGGGGATGGACACGTAGGATAACACGCCGGGGATGGACACGTAGGATAACACGCCGGGGATGGACACGTAGGATAACACGCCGGGGATGGACACGTAGGATAACACGCCGGGGATGGACACGTAGGATGACACGCCGGGGATGGACACGTAGGATGACACGCCGGGGATGGACACATAGGATAACACGCCGGGGATGGACACGTAGGATGACACGCCGGGGATGGACACGTAGGATGACACGCCGGGGATGGACACGTAGGATGACACGCCGGGGATGGACACGTAGGATGACACGCCGGGGATGGACACGTAGGATAACACGCCGGGGATGGACACGTAGGATAACAAGTGGGAGAACATGTTGGGGGGGTTTACTGACTGTAGAAAAAAAGCACAAAAACAGCCGCTGTAAAAACGTCCCGTGTGCGTGAGGACTAATAGTAACAACATAAAAAATGATCAGTAAACGTAACAATAATTGAAATGTTCCATATCACTGCCATGGCCGATGCTGGTTGTGATTTGGAAGGCCAGCTGTCTCTGCAGCGATAGAAGGTTGAAGCCCTCGCAGACCGCAGACCGCGCCGCCACTCAGAGGACGCAGAAGAAGAGCTGGAAATGAACAGCTGATCACAGGGAGACGACTGATCTTGCCATAACCTTGCGGGACGGCACTTGTGTGACCTTTGACATTTTCAGTGACCTTGCAAGCATCCAGAATAGAGTTTCAGACTCCTCTGAATGGCAGTGCCATCAGCTTTGCATGTGGTCGTGTTAGCCGGATCCTTAAAGCTGCCTGGGGCCAGCCATATTGGGGTTGCTATTTGAGAAAATGCTAAATTCATTCCGAAAATCTCAGGTTTCCATTCTGAGAAGCTGGAAATGGTCATTTGCAACCCTCAAGTGCGATGAATTCTGCACCAAAAAAGAGGTGCAGAATTCTCTGAGCCTGGTTGAAAGTATGCGCATATAATTACACAGGGGGCTCCATGACGTTAGCGAGGGGCCTATTCACACTGTTGCATTATAAAGTGGGTTAGGGACTGATGTGAATGTACAATATGTATGTAAAGTGCTGCGTATATTGACAGCGCGATATAAGTACCTGAAATAAATAAAGCAGTACAGGGCTGCCCTATAAATCTGGAATGTATTGTCACTACTTGACACAGAAAGCCCCACACTGCTACAGGGGGTATGTAGTAATAAAAAAAAAAAAAGCATGGGGTTCCCCTTTAATCCATACACACACTTATCGTGGCATGCAGCCTGTGTAACCAGGTACAGGGAGGGCAGCAAGCTTCCCCCCTCCCTTCCTATACCATAGTAGACCACATGCCTTTCTACACTGGGGAGGGGGGCTACGAAGCCTGACCCCCCCTTCCTTTGCAAGGCATCAAATATTGAGGAACGAGTTCCTCTTCCCTACCTCTGTGTCCCCCAAAAAGGAGGTTAGGGTAATAGTAAAATGGTGGGAACATATAGTGGAGTCTATAAAGCCCCCAGGAGAAGGAGCACAGGGGTACATTACACCCCCTTACCCATTCCCACATTGAGCTAAAAGAAATATAAACACTGAATTAAAAATCCTTTAACCCCTCGCCCTCCAGAGGATTCCCCCCTTTTCCTGACCAGGCCATTTTTACAATACTGCGCTGCGTTACTTTAACTGACAATTGCGCAGTCATGCAACCAGGGGCAGACTGACCATTTGCGAACTCGGGCACTGCCCGAGGGCCCGGGGTCAGTAGGGGGCCTCATGAGATGCCCCTGGTACCTTTTTCATAGGCTTTTTTGAGTTTGGGCAAGGACACAGGGGCCCCATGATCCCCTATTACCCGGGGGCCCCATGAGTTGTCCGTCCACCCCTGCATGCAACGCTGCACCCAAAGTAAATTTTTGTCCTTTTTTCCCTCATGAATAGAGCTTTCTTTCAGTGGTATTTGATCGCCTGTGCGGTTTTTTTATTTTTTTTCGCGATAAAAAAAGACCGACAAATTTGAGAAAAAAAACGATATTTTTGACTTTTTGCCATTAAACATGTCTAGTAAAAAATTTTTTTTAAAAATCACATTTCGTCATAAATTTAGGCCAAAATATATTCTGGAAAGAAGAATGTAGCCACGGAAGGCATGTACTCCTGCGCTGAACTGTAGACTCCCTGCTATTGGTATCCCCGCATGGATTAGAGAAATGCAGGCCTTGCTGCCCTCAATGGACCAGGGAAATCCAAAAGAAACTGTGTGTAAGACAAAAAGAGGGCGCACAGGCCTAGTGCATTACCTTTAAAAATAGCATTTATTAATAAAAAGTAAAATACTAAATAAAATGATGTAAAATCGGATATACATGGGAAGCATGTCACAAGGGATGCCGAGTGGTACAGGAAAATAATTATAAATATATTCTGCTCCATGTCTTTTGCTAAGAAAACCAATCCCAATACGTGTAAATGAATTGGTTTTACGTGAATATCATAGTTATTATGTTATAACGTCTACAAATGGCGGTATAGATACTGTCCCTGCAAACGTTTTGGAAAGGTTGTCAACTATACAGAAAGGGGGCACTGTGGGACCTTAATAAAGGGCCCTGGGATCAGTGGCAAGGGCCCCTGAGACCAATGGAAAAGACCTCGAGATGGGGTCAGGGGGGCTCTTCATGGTTTCTTTCACCGCGGCCCTGAAGGTTCTATTCACGCCACTGATAGTTCCAGCCATCCTAAAGACCTCTGTAGTGGGTCACATCGATCTGCACATCAGATGTTCCCTGTTGTCTACACACAGTGGCTAAATGGTTAGCACTTCCGCCTGGCAGTACTAGGGTTGTTGGTTTGAATCCCAACCACGGCACCACCTGCCTGGAGTTTGCATGTACTCCCTGTGCCTGCATGGGTTTCCTCCGGGTATTCCGGTTTCCTCCCAAAGACATGCTGGTAGGTGAATTGGCTCCTGTATAAATTGTCCCTAATATGTGTATGTATGAATGTACAGCACGCACACTCCGCTCCTCACAAGACCTCCTTCTCTCTAGTTCCCTGGTCTCCTCCTCCCATGCCCGCCTCCAGGACTTCTCCAGGATGTCACCCATCCTCTGGAACTCCTTGCCCAAACCCATCAGATTATCACCTACTCTCCTCTCCTTTAGGCGCACCCTGAAAACTCACCTCTTCAGGGAAGCCTACCCCACCCCCTGCTAACTTGCCGACCTCCTCCACTCTTCCTACCACCCCATCCCCCACAGCTATCTCCTCCTGTGCCACCATCCCCTCCCTCCTAGATTGTAAGCTCCAAAGAGCAGGGCCCTCGATCCCCTCATGTTTTGCATTGTATTGGTATTGTTCTGTCACATGTTCTGTCCCCCTCTGTAATGTACAGCGCTGAGCGAACTATTGGCGCTTTATAAATACTGTATAATAATAATAATGTGAGTTATGGACCTTAGATTGTACGCCCCTTGAGGGTTAGGGACTGATGTGAATGTACAATATATATGTAAAGTGCTGTGTAAATTGATGGCGCTATACAAGTACCTGAAATAAATAAATGTCTATGGACAGCTTCACCATCAATGGTTGCCTTATCTGAACGTTCATGTGAATGCAGCAAAGATGCATGTGAACACTCTTGGTGTTGGGTTGTCTTGGAGAGGACAAAAGTGATGGAACCTGAATTCTGTGGTTATTAGATCTTGTACATGTGGGATTCAGCCTGTCTCAGGACAGTGTGACAGCGGGAGTGCTCAACCACATGTAGACCTTGGAGGCCTCTGATGTGGCCCTCAAACCAGAGAAGATACTGCCAGGGGTCGGCAACCCTTGATTGCGATATGGACTTGCCATCCCAGGGCGAATAGCTTCATCAATCCTTCTGCATTTGAGAGTGGGTCCAGGAGAGACAACTGGCTACAATGTCATCCTTATTTGCTTGGTTGTCATATGGCTTGCTGCCCTGGGGAAGTCTAAAACCACTGGAACCATAAAACAAAACCGAGGGCCCCTCGGCCTAGTGCATTATCCTTACAACATGTATTTATTGTTACAATGCTATGTATTCTGCTCACAAGCTCATCAAATAAACATAGTTCCATCAAATCCACGATACATCGTGTCATCCCACAGGGCAGATAGGACCTCCAACCGGCTAACGCGTTTCAAGGACTAGGCTTTTCCTCAGAGCCAACCAGCAGCATCAGAGTGCATCAAGGCGGCAGCAGAGGGAGCAGGCACTGCAGAGGGAGCAGGCACTGCATAAACCAATGCTTTCTCTTTAGCGCCGGCTCCTGTCCCATGTGGAGTGATACCGAGTGCACTTTACCTGGGACCTTTCTAGCAGCCTGGGGACTGAAAGCAATGCCAACAAAAGCTGGAAGAGGAAAGGAAGGTCAGTGTATTAACCATTTCCCGTCCGGCCCATGTACATAAACAGCTGGACGGGAGCAGTGCAGGAGCGTGTTGCTGTTCATAAATGGCGCCCGCATTTACAGGCTGTGCGCGCTTCCTGGGAGTGTGCAGCACCGCGATCTGGTCAGATGCCAATTAATCTTCCACAGTAGATTTAAATTATGGGAAGAAATTAGAAGAATTTAACCACTTCCTGTCCGGCCCATGTACGCGAACGGCTGGACGGGAGCAGTGCAGGAGCGCATTCACTGCCTGTGCGTGCTCCCTGGGAGCGTGTGGCACTGCGACCCAGTGCCTGCTGTGTCCTCCAGACACTGCAGAACTCCGATCACTGTTTGTGACCTCTGTGTGAGGTCCTGATCATGTGATCACTGATTGGCCAATCAGTGATCACATGAATAGTAGTAAGCAAGATGTCACTTCTGACATCATTGCTTACTACGTGTGAAAGCTGAATGATCACAGAGGTCACATGGTACAAGGCTAGTCACAACAGCCTTGTACCATGTGACAAGCTGTGAACAATCACAGCTCTCACAGTATTTCTCAATGGCTGCAGGAATGCAGCCAGAGAGAAGGAGAAATGATTGCTTTTACACCCATAAAGGCTATAAAAGCAATCAGTGTAAAAAAAAAAAAAATCTTCATCACCCCCCCACAAGTAGTACAGTGTCACTATGGTGACACTGTACTGCTAGGGTGACAGTATGTTAAAAAAAATATAAAATACAAATGTAAAAAAAGTTTTTGAAAAATTATAATTTTTGGTTATAAACTAATTTGAGGTGGTGTGTGTTGTGTTTTTTTTTTTTTTTTTTACTAAACAGATAACTGAATACATTTTGGCCAAGATTTCTGAAGGAAGATTATTTATTTGCAAAATTTTATAAGAAAAACACTTTTTTTTTTCAAAATTTTTGGACTTTTTCATTTATATAGCAAAAAAATCAAAATCCCAGCGGTGAATAAATACCACCAAAATAAAGTTTTATCTATCTCAAAAAAAATGCTAAATTCATAAGGGTACAGTGTTGCATGACCGCGCAATTGTCATTCCAAGTGTGATAGCGCTGAAAGCTGAAAATTGGCCTGGACAGGAAGGGGGTGAAAGTGTCCGGACTGGAAGTGGTTAAACTTCACATACACTTCAGTGCGTTTTGCATGCGTTTTTGCACGTTTTAGGGTGTGGAAAAATGCAGCATGGTGTACTTTTCTGCACTGCAATGGGGTGAACTATGTCCATAGGATAGCCTGGAATATGGACAGTCTGTGCAGTTGGATGGCAGTCAAAGATGCATCCAACTACAGCCCACTGCGTTAGGTGTGAAAGGGTCCTAAAGCCTGCTGGCTGCAGTTTAGTAACATTTGCAGGTCTTGCCCCTCTCCCAGCATGTGTCTGCACTGACGATGGAGAAGCAGCAGATTGATGAGGAAGGATAAGCGCAAGCTTGGTTGGGAAGGAAGCTGTCACTCAGCCCACTGCAGCCCAATCGACTACGGCCAGAGCATTCCCTGTGCTGCAGCTGCATGTACACAAAGGGGCAGAGGTGGTTGTGACGTCATTGACCTAACATGGTCACATGGCCTCCATCTGGGATCAGATCCCTAAACATCCCTACGGGTGAGCTCATCTTCTGTCACTCTGCTATCTCCTCCTGTCAGAATGCCATTTAATACATGAGCACAGCATTATAACTGACTTGCTCCTTGTGCTGTGTAATGGAACCAACCCAGACTGCACTAGGGTATTTCCGTTAGACTCCCGCTTCCCTGTCCGAACACAGATCCACGGACACCACCGCTGACCACACACGACACCAGTCTATATAAACATGGAACTCTTTATTTGAAACCCATACTGGCTTTTTTATACACTCGGGACAAATCCCCCCTCCCTGCATAATGACACAGGGCGGGCCAACCTATACTTAGCAACAAGAGACACACACCAACAGACAGTCCCATCAGGAGGGCTGCTGGAAACACCCCCCACCAAGCCAATACACAAACACCTACATCCCATAATAGCTTGCTCACAAGCAGGAAACACAATAGAACAATGGGACCACATGGCAGTAAACAATGAACAGCCCCCCACACCAATATTAGAACATTTCTCCCTGTACCACTAACAAGCACAGGGTGACTTAAACACAATAGGGATATGGGGAGCTGAGACAGGGGTCCCCACCTCTCCAAAGGGGGCTATGTTCCATGGGCCCCCCACCCACAGGGACTCCCGTCACATGCTGTTTCTCCCTGGGGGTGGAATCCAGGAATGGTGCTCGGAGGTGGGTAGGGGGCGGAGACCAGGGGGGACTCTTGTTTATTTGAAACTCATACTGGCTTTTTATACACTCGGGACAAATCCCCCCTCCCTGCATAATGACGCAGGGCGGGCCAACCTATACTTAGCAACAAGAGAGGCACACCAACAGACAGTCCCATCAGGAGGGCTGCTGGAAACACCCCCCACCAAGCCAATACACAAACATCTACATCCCATAATAGCTTGCTCCCAAGCAGGAAACACAATAGAACAATGGGACCACATGGCAGTAAACAATGAACAACCCCCCACACCAATATTAGAACATTTCTCCCTGTACCCCTAACAGGCACAGGGTGACTTACACACAATAGGGATATGGGGAGCTGAGACAGGGGTCCCCACCTCTCCAAAGGGGGCTATGTTCCATGGGCCCCCCACCCACAGGGACTCCCGTCACATGCTGTTTCTCCCTGGGGGTGGAACGCAGGAATGGTGCTCAGAGGTGGGTAGGGTGCGGAGACAAGGGGGGACTCAGAAAGCAGGAGTTTCTGTACTTAAAGCCCTGCTTAGAAGGGTGGGGGGTCATAATGTGCTGTCTGAGCCCCTTTGATATCAGGTTGTTATGTCAGAAGTATCCATGCTAGCGGTCACATGCTAGCACCAACCACTCTGATCCATCCTGGCATCCCTAAGAAAAAAACCCCAGGACTGCCGCACTGGGCTGCATGGACAAGGACACTGCACCACCCACAGAAGAAAGTGCAGCAGGGACCTGGGGAGTTGGTGGCGAGGGGAAGGAGTGGGGGGGGGGGGGGTTGTAGTTACCATTTTTATATATATATATTTTTTTTCTTCGAAATGGTAAACTATCACTTTACATTTATTACAGTTGGTGTCCCCTCTGGAGAGATTTCCTGCTGGTGACACCATTGCTACTTTTCAAACCTAGGTTTTTGGTTGATTTTTGTTCAGTGCCGCGAGTCCCCAGGTGATGGCATTTTTGCCTGGCTCTGTTGCACTCGCATCGTGTCTTCGGTGATATTATGTGACACATTTTGTTGTTGAACTTGTGACATTCTGCATTTTTTGTGTGTGAAGAAGGAGCAGCATCGCCGGCACTCCCCGTGGATCTGATGGGAGGGCATAGATTGGGCCTGAGTCATTTTCTGCTCTGACAAGTATGGAGCCGAGGGTGCCAAATTTTCTGTAATCTCCGGGCACAAAAACTGTCATTTAAAGCAGAACTCCGGGCAAACAAAACTTTACATGTCCTTGTTGCTGATTTCCGACCTTCACTGAATGTCCTCCATCTTTTGGTTCACTCAGTTCTTGCTCTGAAATTCCTTTTGAAATCAAACCGTTCATTCCCTGTGATTTCCTGTTTGTAAGACCGGTGGCTGCTATGCCTCCTATTCCCCCAGACCAGGGGTGGGCAACCTGCGGCTCTCTAGCTGTTGTGGAACTACATTTCCCATGAGGCATTGCAAAGATTACAAAACTGACAGTTACAGCTATGACTTGCAGAGGCATGATGGAACTTGTAGTCCTGCGGCTCTCAGGTTGCCTACCCCTGCCCCAGACACTGGTCTTGGCACCCCCCTGCTGTAGTTCTTTCTTCAGGAAACAGGAAAGTCATTCAGCTCCACCTGCAGTGGTGGGTGGACCGAGACTCTCAGATGCAGTCAACTTGTACAGGCCTAGTGTACCCGCCCACATTCACTATTCCCAGTGGTTGATGGGGAATGTAGTTTCCTTTTTCTGTAGAGAGAGGATGTGATGTAATCCCGGCTGTTACACCTCCTCCTTGGCAGAGCAGAGGCTGTTCTCTTGAATTACAGAGATGAGGTCATGAATATTCAGTTAGACTTTTCTAAAAGTTATTAACTGTTTTGTGTAGGGTGGGGGGGGGGGGGGTAATAATGGGCGATTTATTTATTGAGTGATTTTTATTTATTTATTTATTGCATATCCTGGAGTTCTTCTTTAAATTCCAACAGACTATAAATCCACTTTGTGTTCACCAAATGCAATGCAATCATGGGAGGCTCGGCATCACATGTGGGCGTTACCATAAGTGGTCTGCATGCAAATACAGCCTGCCTAGCAACGCCCACTCCTCCAGACTGACGCCACCCATAAAGGCATTTTGATATTTACATAACTCGTCCCAAGAGCCAGCCCACCGCTGCCATCAGGATTGAGGAGTACTGAGGCAGGGTGCTGTGAATTTTTCAGGAAGCTTTGTACAACACCCTGCTGGACCCTCCCACCAAGCCTTGATCTGCCTGCTTTGCATAGAGAAGCACAAAGACCCAGTGATGACATCATTGGGACTAAAATAAGTTCATGAACACAGGTTTTTTGTTTAACCACTTGCCTACCAGGCACTTATACCCCCTTATTTACCAGGCCAATTTTCAGCTTTCAGCGCTGCCGCACTTTGATTAACAATTGCGCGGTCATGCAACATTGTACCCATATGAAATTTTGATCATTTTTTTCTCACAAATAGAGCTTTCTTTTGGTGGTATTTAATCGCCACTGGGCGCTTTACTTTTTGCGCTATAAAAAAAAATGCAAAAAATTTGAAAAAAAAAAAGTTTCTTTGTTTCTATTATAAAATTTTTCAAACAGGTATTTTTTCTCCTTCACTGATGTGCGTTGATGAGGCAGCACTGATGGGCACTGATAGGCGGCACTGATAGGCAGCACTAAAGGGCACTGATAGGCAGTACTAATGAGGTGTCACGGATAGGTGGCACTAATATGCAGCACTGATAGGCGGCACTGATAGGTGACACTGATGATGGGTACTGATAGACGGCACTGACTGGCATCACTGCTGGGCACTGACTGGCGGCACTGACTGGCACAACCCCTGGGCACTGACTGGTGGCACTGACTGGCAGCACTGCTGGGCTGCACTGGTGGGTGGCACAGGTGGGTGGGCACAGGTGGGTGGCACTTCTGGGCACAGGTGTGTGACACTGCAGAGTGGCACAGGTGGGTGCACTGCTGGGCACAGGTGGGTGATCTGCTGGGCACAGGTGGGCGGAGCTAGTGGGCGCACTGCTGGGCACAGGTGGGCGGAGCTAGTGGGCGCACTGCTGGGCACAGGTGGGCGGAAGTTGTGGGTGGCACTGCTGGGCACTGATCATCAGGGCACTGATCATCAGTACCCTGATGATCGGTGCCGATCCCCGCTCTGACAACTGCCGGTTCTCGGCAGTACTTTCCTCACGATCTGACAGCGTGAGGAAAGTGCAGCCGAGAACCGGCACTTGCATTTCCCTCTGATCAGCGTGTCATTGGACACCGCTGATCAAGTGGTAAAAGGCCGCTGTGATTGGCCTTTTACCACATCACGTGATCAGCTGTGTCCGTAGGACACAGCGATCACGGAGATCGCCGGATGCGCGCACCCTCGGGCGCGCAGGAGAGCGCGTTCTGGGAGGACGTCGTATGACGTCCACTCAGAACTGGCCGGCCGCAGTTTAGCTGTCATTCGGCTATCTGCGGTCGGCAGGTAGTTAAGCGTGTTGATAAAGGGGAAAATGGGAACCAAGGGAAAGCATCCAATAAACAGAATAACTTCATTAACCACTTCCCCTCCGGACACAGTGGAACACCTCTGTGCGAGGGCCCGATCATGTGACCACTGATTGGCCAATCAGTGATCACATGCAGGGCAGTAAGCAAGATGTCACTGCTGACATCATTGCTTACTACGTGTGAAATCTGTTAATGATCACAGAGGTCACATGGTACAAGGCTATTCACAACAACCTTGTACCATGTGACAAGCTTTGACCAATCACAGCTCACTCAGTATTTTTCAATGTCTGCCAGAGAGAAGGAGAAATGATTGCTTTTACAGCCTTTATGGGTGTAAAAGCAATCATTATAAAAAAAACAAACAAAAAACATCTTCATCACCCCCCCACCAAGTAGTACGGTGTCACCATAGTGACACTGTACTGCTAGAGTGACCTATGTAAAAAAAAAACAAATATAGAAAAAAAAATTATAAAAAAAAACTGTTGAAAAATTATAATTTTTGGTTATAAACTAATTTGGGTTATTTATTTATTTTTTTTTACTAAAAAGATAACTGAATAAATTTTGGCCACGATTTATGATGAAATATTATTTATTTGCAAAATTGTATAAGAAAAACACATTTTTTTTTCTAAATTTTTGGACATTTTCATTTACATAGCTAAAAAAAATAAAAATCCCCGTGGTGAATAAATACCACCAAAATAAAGCTTTATCTGTCTCAAAAAAATTCTAAAAAATTCATACGGGTACAGTGTTGCATGACCGCGCAATTGTCATTCAAAGTGTGATAGTGCTGAAAGCTGGAAATTGGCCTGGGGGGCAGGAAGGGGGTGAAAGTGTCCGGACTGGAAGTGGTTAAGAAGCGAGTCTTTGGCACTAAAAATATACTTTGTAAAAATCAATATTATTGGCAAAGCCAATGATCGGGGAGACAGAGTAGGTCTGACAGCCAGTCCCAGAGTCGCACACTGAGCAGGGCGGGCACCGCGGCACATGGGCATCTGATTTTTCTTTGCCTAAACTGGACACCCTGGTTAGAAATTAGAGTCCAATCTGCAGTTCTCCTGTGTATGGGGGGGGGGGGGGCAACAATTACATCATTGGGTTACCAGAACGTAGCAATCTTCTTCCTGTCGAATATTGTGACATCGGAGATTTATTTCTCAAACTTCCTCCAAATACTGTGCTCACAACCTGCTGAACTCATTTAAAGGGACGTATCGGGGTGATCGCATCGATTTAACCCCTTGCCCACGGGGC
Source organism: Staurois parvus (assembly GCF_062004578.1). Classification (NCBI taxonomy): domain Eukaryota; kingdom Metazoa; phylum Chordata; class Amphibia; order Anura; family Ranidae; genus Staurois; species Staurois parvus. Next base: position 1,249,068 of record NW_028318505.1, read on the forward strand.
ACTTTTACCCCCTTCGTGCCCAGGCCAATTTTCAGCTTTTAGCGCTGTCGCACTTAAAATGACATTTGCGCGGTCATGCAACACTGTACTGATATGACATTTTGATCATTTGTTTTTCACACAAATAGGGTTTTCTTTTGGTGGTATTTAATTGCTGCTGGGTGTTTTTATTTTTTGCACTATTAACAAAAAAGAGAAAAAAAAATTTGAAAAAAAAGGTTTTTCGTTTGTTTCTATTATAAAAGTTTGCAAACAGGTAATTTTTCTCCTTCACTGATGTGTGTTGATGAGGTTGCACTGATGAGGCGGCATGGATAGGCAGCACTGATGGGCACTGATGAGGTGGCATGGATAGGCAGCACTGATGGGCACTGATGAGGTGGCATGGATAGGCAGCACTGATGGGCACTGATGAGGTGGCATGCATAGGCAGCACTGATGAGATGGCATGGATAGGCAGCACTAGTGGGTGTTGATGAGGAGGCAGTGATAGTCGGCACTGATGGGTGCTGACTGGCGGCACTGCTGGGCGGCTCTGATTGGCAGCACTGATGGGTGCAACTGCTTGTACAGCACTGATGGGTGGCACTGATGGGTACTGGTGGGTGGCACTGCAGGGCACTGATGATCGGTACCGATCTGTGCTCACATTTGCCGGTTATCGGCAATGCTTTCTCTCAGGCTGTAACAGTGTGAGGAAACTGAAGCCGATAACCGGCAACTGTATTTACTGCGTGATCTGCTTTGTCATTGGACACAGTTGATCACGTGGTAAAAGGCTGCTGTGATTGGCCTATTACCTCATCATGTGATCAGCTGATCCATAGGACACATCAATCACTGAGATCGTCGGGTGCGCGCCGCTGGGAGCGTGCGGGAGGTCATGCTCTGGGAGGAGGTCATATGACGCCCTCCCAGAACTGGACAACCGCTGTGTAGCCGTGATTCTGCTATAGTGTGGCTAGCAGGTGCTTAAAGTATAGTTAAAGGCAAAACATTTTTCTTAGTTTTGGACGGAGTGGAGAGGGGTTAGAACTCCTGTCAGTTTTTATTGCTGTCTGTGTCCCCGTTGGAGAGATCCACCCTCTCTATCATTGAAAGTCGAAGAAACCACAAATATTTGGTTGTCCTCAGAAAAAGGAAAATCATGGAATGGGGACATTAGTTCTGGGGATCCACAAAGAATTCCCTTAATTTGCAGGTATTTCCTCTCACTTCCTGTTTTGGCTATTGGACAGGAAGTGAAGAAAAATCTCCCCAATTGGACACAGATGGCAAAAACTGAACTGGGGTCATAACCCTCCCTTACTCTATCCATAATGAAAAAATAATTTTCCCCTGAAGTTCTGTTCCCATTTTTCAGATTTCTAATCCTCCCTGTCATTTGCTTTGTGCACTCCCTTCCCCCTCTCATACAGCAGTCTGCTTATTGTGGGAGGGGTTCAGCAAAAACTACACCTCCCATGAGCCCTATGCTAATGAGAATGATAGCAGGCGGGGATAGGTATGGATCGACGTTGATTGACAAGGTAGCCGCTTGTTAATCAATACGCTGATTGACAAGTCCCCATGACATCACCATGTTGGACTATAGTCTACTTTGGCACTGCATGCATAAGGGTGACAACACTGTTTTGAATTGGAAAGCTGTGGTGAATTGTTGTCACTATGACAGGAAGTGGAGCAGGAAGAGCTTGGCTGGCTGGATCAACAGATCAATGTAGCTCATTGATGGGGTATTGGATACAGCCTTATCGGGCTGTGTTAATATATATATATATATATATATATATATATATATATATATATATATATATATAATACAATACTTTTTTTTTCCCTTGGATTGACAGCTCTTTAACCACCTCCCGCCTGCCATATAGTCCAATGACAGGCACAAGGTGGTTCTCTCGTTCTGGGAGGACGTCATATGATGTCCTCCCATTCTCACCGCGCATGCTCAGCTCCGGGACACAGCGGATCACCGATCCACGGAAAGAGCCGAAGATGTCGGCTCAGTCATGTGATTAGCTGTGTTCAGTCACAGCTGATCACATGTAAACAGGGAAATGCCAGTTATCGGCATTTCTCTCCTCACGAGCTGTCACGCTGACAGAGGAGAGGAGAGCCGGTAATCGGCATTCCGCGGAGGGGACATCTACACTGATCAGTGTGCCCTGATGATCAGCATGGCCCCAGAAATGCCACTTGTCAGTTTCCATCAGTGCCAGCTGTCAGTGCTGAACAGTGCCACGTGCCAGTGCCTACCAGTGCACATCAGTGCCACATATCCGTGCCCATCTGAGCTGCCTTTTAGTGTCACCCATCAGTGCCAGTCAGTGCCACCTATCGCTGCCTTTCAGTGCCCATCAGTGCCGCCTACCAGTGCCTCCTCATCAATGTCACCTACCAGTGCCTCCTCATCAGTGTCACCTATCAGTGCTCATCACTGCAGCCTCATTAGCGCACATCAGTGAAGGAGTGTGTGTGTATGTAAGTATGTATGTGTGTGTATATGTATATATATATATATGTGTGTGTGTGTGTGTGTGTGTATGTATGTATGTGTGTGTGTGTGTGTGTATATATATATATATATATATATATATATATATATATATATATATATATATATGTATGTATGTATGTGTGTGTGTGTGTGTGTGTGTGTGTGTGTGTGTGTGTATGTATGTATGTGTATGTATGTATGTATGTATGTATGTGTATATATATATATATATACACATCAGTCCCTGCCCTCAAGGGACGTACAATCTAAGGTCCCTAACTCACATTCATACATACACATACTAGGGACAATTTAGACAGGAGCCAATTCACCTACAGGCATCTCTTTGGAGTGTGGGAGGAAACCCATGCAGACACAGGGAGAACATGCAAACTCCAGGCAGGTGGTGCCATGGTTGGGATTCGAACCAACGACCCCCGTGCTGCCTGGCGGAAGTGCTAACCATTTAGCCACTGTGCTGCCTATGATGTTGCTCTTTGCCACGTATCTGGGACCTGGCAGAGATCTGCAGCATGTCTGCACACATGTGGGGGATTTCCATGAATGCAAACAGATCCCAAATATCTGGCATGAACATGTAAAGAGCTTTGGGTCTTTGCTCCGGCTTCTGTAGTCATGTCCAATGGGTTCCGCTGTGGGTGCTGCCGGGTAAAGAGTCCGTCCTGATTCTACGCAACCTGTAGGCAGAGAAATTATCCTGATGGTTGCACGATGTGCAAGCCTGTCCGTCACACAGGTAGCTCCATCTGCGCCCTCTCCGATGCGTTTCGGACCACCCACGGGGCTCGGTCATGGAGGTAGGGATTCCTTATGGCAGAGGAGATCTAATGCAACATGAGCCGCTGCTTTGCTTGGATAAACGAGCAACACCAGGTGTAAACTGAGAAGGGAGAAGGGCAAGAGGCAGAGACCTGTTAGACATCTACACGTGTGCAGGATATTCACAGAGGGGGGGGGGGGGGAGTGATGAAAGTGAGGTGATGGGAATATTACAAGAGTGAAGTTCCTCTTTAATGCTCCACTTCTATGCTGTACATACTGGCCTTCCCATCACTCCCCCATCATTGCTCCATTTATCCACTTGGAGCAAAGAGAAGAAGTCTTGTGTAAGTTGTAATGAGGAGCTTGCGCAGCGCTAAAAACCCTCTCCCCACCCCCATGTGACAGTGCTGGGTGCCCAATCACCAAGCTGGAAATAGAGTGAGTCACATGCTTCCCCATGCACAGGAGTACCAGGTATTTTCAAGCTCTTGGTGGCCAAATGGTACAGGAATGAAAGGAAGGTTGGTATTAGTTGCTGGTGAGGCCTCCATTGAAGTGAACCTGTCGTTTTTCCCAGCTTGGGCCAAGCACAAGTTCACTTTAAGGCCCCATGTACACGGGACACTTCTGAACGATGGAAACTGACTGCTGGAGAATATAGGTTAAAAACCATCTGTTTAGCCGCGTTTGCATAACTCGTTTATGCGTATTTGTATATAGAAGCTCCCAAATGCCCAGAATGCACTGAAAAGTGGTAAATTATTAACTATTTCAGACTGTTTCAGAGAAATACAGAGAGTAGAAGCAGAGACAGCAGTATGTGTTGAGATTCGCTTAGGTGTGAGTTGCTCATTAACATTTCTTTTGTTTCCAAGGGTGGGAAAGGTATCTGGTGGAGGGGGTCATTAAGGTCACCTGGCAGGGGGTTTTCATGAGGAATTTGAGGTGTGAATGGTCAGGAACATATCTTTTGTTACCAAGGGTGGGAGAGGTCTGAGGTGTGAATTGGTCATTACAAGGTGTGACAAGCTTGGTAGGAACATCCTGTGTTCAGTGTTTTGTCCATTTGAGTACCTTGAAAACTCTTTGCATGCATTTTTCATGATGAAAAAAGGCTCCGGACAGCATTGGGAACTGAAAGAGTTTAAAAAAAAAAAAAAAAAAAAAAAAAAGTTTTCAAGCGCTTTTTAACTTGATTTGCCGCGTTTAGCTATATTTTACAATTGTTTTCCTTTTGAAACGCTGATAAAATAGACTGCTGAATGCAAGTTTTCTGCGTTCAAAAAAAAAACTGTAAACTCAACTGCCTGTAAGCGACTGTAGATGACGATGTGTACATGGACACATAGGAAAACATTAGGGAGAGTTCAGGGGCTGCTGAAAAAAAACGCTGAACATCTCCTGAACGTCAGTTTATCAGCAGCAGTGCACATGAACCCTAAGACCTTCTTCCAACTCTCTCAATCCCTTGACAAGTTCCCCCATTCTCCAGAGTCACCATGATGTGATCTTCTTCAGGGTTTATTTCACAGATACGTTTTTTGTCCATGGCGATCCAGCGGTTGGATATGTGGCTTGTTTGCTCATTGACTCATTAGGAATAGAGGAGAGATTTTTGGCCTTTGTACAACTTTCAATTCTCTGTGTTTAATGATTGCCACACCTTCACTACAGCTAAACCATACAATGATTTACCTGCTATAACCTGCATGGGTTCTGTACTCTGGTGGTGTGGAGCCAGGAAAGCTACGTCCTATAGATGTGCTCCTGAGTTGACATACAGTACCTCTGGCAGAAGTGGTAAAGTCAGTCATTTTTGCACCAGACAACAGCCTGCTTGCAGTACACCCAACAGCATCGGGGGGAGAAGACTCAGCGCTTCTTGCCCCAAAACCATTAGGATTACCCATAAACAGGGCCGGGACAAGGGGTGGGCAGGAGGGACAGCTGCCCTGGGCGCAGAGAAGCAAAGGGGCATATAATAGATGCAGAGTGGTACACCTATTCTGTGGCATACATTAACAGTGGGAGAAGGGACGGAATTCCAGATCCTTGCCCTGGATGCTGGATGACCCTTTTCCCGCTACTGCCCATAAATGTATCTGTAAAAACCATAACGTTGCAACCATAAACATGATGATTGAGAGGAGTCAACAAGGCACACAAAGAGAGACCCATCAACCATACTGTGAAGCATGTAGGAGCACATGGACTTTGCGACAGTACAATGAGAAGAAACCTAGGGCCAAGTGGACCCTACAGAGGCTACAGCAGAAAAAAAATACAATTCTATAGTGACCACCCTCATCATTGAGCCACTTTGTGGCACCTCAGACTTGCAGCTCATGGTGGACTGCTAAAGAATTCACAAGACCTAGAGGCTTACTGTCTGGAGCACTGAAGGGGGGGGGGGGGGGAGGGCAGGAAGTCCAGAGCACTGGAGGGGGGGGGGGGAGGGCAGGAAGTCCAGAGCACTGGAGTGGGGGGGGGGGGTAGGGCAGGAAGTCTGGAGCACTAGAGTGGGGGGGCAGGAAGTCCGAAGCACTGGAGGGGGGGGGGGCAGGAAGTACGGAGCACTGGAGGGAGGACAGGAAGTCCGGGGTACTGGAGTGGGGGGGGGAAGGCAGGAAGTCCGAAGCACTGGAGGGGGGGGCAGGAAGTCTGGCGCACTGGAGGAGGGGGCAGGAAGTCTGGCGCACTGGAGGAGGGGGCAGGAAGTCTGGCGCACTGGAGGAGGGGGCAGGAAGTCTGGCGCACTGGAGGAGGGGGCAGGAAGTCTGGCGCACTGGAGGAGGGGGCAGGAAGTCTGGCGCACTGGAGGAGGGGGCAGGAAGTCTGGCGCACTGGAGGAGGGGGCAGGAAGTCTGGCGCACTGGAGGAGGGGGCAGGAAGTCTGGCGCACTGGAGGAGGGGGCAGAAAGTCTGGCGCACTGGAGAAGGGGGCAGGAAGTCTGGCGCACTGGAGGAGGGGGCAGGAAGTCTGGCGCACTGGAGGAGGGGGCAGGAAGTCTGGAGCACTGGAGGAGGGGGCAGGAAGTCTGGAGCACTGGAAGAGGGGGCAGGAAGTCTGGCACACTGGAGGAGGGGGCAGGAAGTCTGGCGCACTGGAGGAGGAGGCAGGAAGTCTGGCGCACTGGAGGAGGGGGCAGGAAGTCTGGCGCACTGGAGGAGGGGGCAGGAAGTCTGGCGCACTGGAGGAGGGGGCAGGAAGTCTGGCGCACTGGAGGAGGGGGCAGGAAGTCTGGCGCACTGGAGGAGGGGGCAGGAAGTCTGGCGCACTGGAGGAGGGGGCAGGAAGTCTGGCGCACTGGAGGAGGGGGCAGGAAGTCTGGCGCACTGGAGGAGGGGGCAGGAAGTCTGGCGCACTGGAGGAGGGGGCAGGAAGTCTGGCGCACTGGAGGAGGGGGCAGGAAGTCTGGCGCACTGGAGGAGGGGGCAGGAAGTCTGGCGCACTGGAGGAGGGGGCAGGAAGTCTGGCGCACTGGAGGAGGGGGCAGGAAGTCTGGCGCACTGGAGGAGGGGGCAGGAAGTCTGGCGCACTGGAGGAGGGGGCAGGAAGTCTGGCGCACTGGAGGAGGGGGCAGGAAGTCTGGCGCACTGGAGGAGGGGGCAGGAAGTCTGGCGCACTGGAGGAGGGGGCAGGAAGTCTGGCGCACTGGAGGAGGGGGCAGGAAGTCTGGCGCACTGGAGGAGGGGGCAGGAAGTCTGGCGCACTGGAGGAGGGGGCAGGAAGTCTGGCGCACTGGAGGAGGGGGCAGGAAGTCTGGCGCACTGGAGGAGGGGGCAGGAAGTCTGGCGCACTGGAGGAGGGGGCAGGAAGTCTGGCGCACTGGAGGAGGGGGCAGGAAGTCTGGCGCACTGGAGGAGGGGGCAGGAAGTCTGGCGCACTGGAGGAGGGGGCAGGAAGTCTGGCGCACTGGAGGAGGGGGCAGGAAGTCTGGCGCACTGGAGGAGGGGGCAGGAAGTCTGGCGCACTGGAGGAGGGGGCAGGAAGTCTGGCGCACTGGAGGAGGGGGCAGGAAGTCTGGCGCACTGGAGGAGGGGGCAGGAAGTCTGGCGCACTGGAGGAGGGGGCAGGAAGTCTGGCGCACTGGAGGAGGGGGCAGGAAGTCTGGCGCACTGGAGGAGGGGGCAGGAAGTCTGGCGCACTGGAGGAGGGGGCAGGAAGTCTGGCGCACTGGAGGAGGGGGCAGGAAGTCTGGCGCACTGGAGGAGGGGGCAGGAAGTCTGGCGCACTGGAGGAGGGGGCAGGAAGTCTGGCGCACTGGAGGAGGGGGCAGGAAGTCTGGCGCACTGGAGGAGGGGGCAGGAAGTCTGGCGCACTGGAGGAGGGGGCAGGAAGTCTGGCGCACTGGAGGAGGGGGCAGGAAGTCTGGCGCACTGGAGGAGGGGGCAGGAAGTCTGGCGCACTGGAGGAGGGGGCAGGAAGTCTGGCGCACTGGAGGAGGGGGCAGGAAGGTTGGCGCACTGGAGGAGGGGGCAGGAAGTCTGGCGCACTGGAGGAGGGGGCAGGAAGTCTGGCGCACTGGAGGAGGGGGCAGGAAGTCTGGCGCACTGGAGGAGGGGGCAGGAAGTCTGGCGCACTGGAGGAGGGGGCAGGAAGTCTGGCGCACTGGAGGAGGGGGCAGGAAGTCTGGCGCACTGGAGGAGGGGGCAGGAAGTCTGGCGCACTGGAGGAGGGGGCAGGAAGGTTGGCGCACTGGAGGAGGGGGCAGGAAGTCTGGCGCACTGGAGGAGGGGGCAGGAAGTCTGGCGCACTGGAGGAGGGGGCAGGAAGTCCGGAGCACAAGAGGGGGAGGTCCGCACGCAGCATAATGTAAATGACTGTACGGTAGCTCCCTGAAATCTTACACAACAGCATTCAGACAGAGGAAGGAATGGAACTGGGAGTCACACGTGCTTAAAGGGAACAAAGTGATTGGAAGGGAGCGAGTAATGGCCTCATGTGTGCTATCCAATCAGCAGGCTGGGTGGTGTGTTCTTGACTATGGTGGGCTGCAGTGGGGGGTCCAGGACCAGGTTATTTAGCATGGCAGATGTATACAACTGGCCAAACAGGATTTCACATCATTTGGCAGCAAAAGCTCTTCCCATATCTATTGATCTGCTCCCCGGGGATGAACTCTCACATTGCTACTCATATGGGGGTTTCCGGGTATAGATGTCGGATTGGTTGTCTTCTGGCCAGTGGGATTGCTGTGTCGGGGTCACGGTGACCTTGTGTAGACATTATTGGATGTGGCTTATAAATTAGACTCTGGATTCCGTTTGGTTTCTATTAATAACACCAGTATGGCTTTACGTCACATTGGCTGCTGAAGAGAGGAAATCCGGGAGACGTAACGAATGTCAAGGAGACTCTCCAATTGTAAGGCGGCTTTATTCAGCCCTCGGGGGTTGTAGAGATCCGGAATTATAACCTAGAAGAAGATGTCCACCACCATCAAAAGACCCGTATATGTCACATGTAGTGTTTAAAGAGGGCCTGTCATGAATGTATGTTCTATCAAAAAATGACCATAAATCCCTTTCCTGCTGTCAAACCATTCAAGGGGAACTGCACCCCCATATTCCCCCCCCCCTCCTCAAAATCGTTTGGAAGACCAACACTTCCGGAAGTGTTCATCCCTTTGAACAGCACTCTAATTTTTTCTGATGACCTTTGTGTCATAGCCAGATGCAGTATTCATGTGTTGATGTGGTGGTGTTATGATTTCACTGCAAAGATGAATGGGGGGGGGGACAGACGAATTGGGGGGGACAGATCAGATTGCCGACAACGCTGCAAATTCAGCATAGTGTCATTGGCCCTCTACAGGAAATAAAGGGATGCCAACAGCACTGGCAGGATCAACAGAACAAATATTTGGAAGTGCTAGAACACTTAATAATATAGTAATGTACACTCACCAACCACTTTATTAGGTCCACCTTGCTAGTACCAAGTTGGACCCCCTTCTGCCTTCAGAATGAACTTCATTCTTCGTGACGCAGGTTCAACAAGATGTTGGAAACATTCCTCAGAGATTTTGGTCCATATTGCCATGATGGCATCACGCAGTTGCTGCAGATTTTTTTGGCTGAACATCCATGATGTGAATCTCCCGTTCCTCCACATCCCAAAGGAGCTGTATTGGATGGAGATCAGGGGACTGTGGAGGCCATTGGAGTGCAGTGACCTCATTGTCATCTTCAAGAAAACAGTTGGAGATGATTTGAGCTTTGTGACATGGAGTATTATCCTGCTGGAAGGAGCCATCAGAAGATGGGGGCCACTGGAGTCATAAAGGGATGGACATGGTCAGTAACAATACTCAGGTAGGCCGTGGTGATAAACAATGCTTAGTTGATACTAAGGGGCCCAAAGTGTTCCAGGAAAATCTCCCCCACACCATGACACCACCACCACCAGCCTGAACTGTTGATACCAGGCAGGATAGATCCACCACACCATGACACCACCAGCCTGAACCATTGATACAAAGCAGGATGGATCCACCACACCATGACACCACCACCACCAGCCTGAACCATTGATACAAAGCAGGATGGATCCCCTACACCATGACACCACCACCACCAGCCTGAACCATTGATACAAGGCAGGATGGATCCACCACACCATGACACCACCCCCACCAGCCTGAACCGTTGATACCAGGCAGGATAGATCCACCACACCATGACACCACCAGCCTGAACCATTGATACAAAGCAGGATGGATCCCCTACACCATGACACCACCACCACCAGCCTGAACCATTGATACAAGGCAGGATGGATCCACCACACCATGACACCACCCCCACCAGCCTGAACCGTTGATACCAGGCAGGATGGATCCACCACACTATGACACCACCAGCCTGAACCGTTGATACCACGCAGGCTTTCATGTGGTTTACTCCAAATTCTGACCCTACCTTCTGAATGTCGCAGCTGAAATCGAGACTCATCAGACCAGGCAACGTTTTTCCAATCTTCTATTGTCTAATTTTGTTGAGCCTGTGCCAGTTGTAGCCTCCGTTTCCTGTTATTAGCTGACAGGAGTTGCACCCGGTGTGGTCTTCTGCTGCTGTAGCCCATCTGCTTCAAGGTTCGATGTGTTGTGCGTTCAGAGATGGTATTCTGCATACTTTGGTTGTAACGAGTGGTTATTTGAGTTATGTTGCCTTTCTATCATCTGAAACCATTCTGCCCATTCTCCTCTGACCTCTGACATCAACAAGGCATTTTTCTCCACACAACTGCCACTCACTGGATATTTTCTTTTTTGGACCATTCTCTGTAAACCCTAGAGATGGTTGTGCGTGAAAATCCTAGTAGATCAGCCACACGTCTGGCACCAACAACCACGCCACGTTCAAAGTCACTTAAATCCCCTTTATTCCTCATTCTGATGCTCGGTTTGAACTTCAGCAATTCGCCTTCACCACGTCCAGATGCCTAAATGCTGCCGTGATTGGATGATGAGCAATTTGTATTACCAAGTAATTGAACAGGTGTAACTAATAAAGTGGCCGGTGAGTGTAGGATGAAAGCCTGATCTTTTATTTTAGTACATTTTGGTGTCTGGTTAAGGCAGTTAAGGCAGTTTAGGTGTCTGGTTAAGGCAAATGTTTGAGGTTACGGTCAGGGATAGGTAAGTGTTAAAGGTTCCTTTTAAGGGTTAGAATAAAGAGACCCTGTCAGGTCTCTAGATCAGTGGTCTCCAAACTGTGGTCCGAGGGCCGGATGCGGCCCTTTCCTAGCCTTGATCAGGCCCTTGGGGCACTATTCCTCCCACTGACACGAGGAGTATGACATAATTCCTGCCAGTGACACTAATGATGGAGCACTATTCTAACTAGTACCAATGCTGGGGCACTGTTCCCACTGACACCAACAATGGGGCACTATTCCTCCCACTGACACCAACAATGGGGCACTATTCCTCCCACTGACACCAACAATGGGGCACTATTCCTCCCACTGACACCAACAATGGGGCACGATTTCCTTAATTGATACAAGTAGTGGGGTACTATACGTCCCACGGATACCAACGATGGGGGTACTATACGTCCCACGGATACCAACGATGGGGGTACTATACCTCCCACGGATACCGACGATGGGGGTACTATACGTCCCACGGATACCGACGATGGGGGTACTATACGTCCCACGGATACCGACGATGGGGGTACTATACGTCCCACGGATACCGACGATGGGGGTACTATACGTCCCACGGATACCGACGATGGGGGTACTATACGTCCCACGGATACCGACGGTGGGGGTACTATACGTCCCACGGATACCGACGGTGGGGGTACTATACGTCCCACGGATACCGACGGTGGGGGTACTATACGTCCCACGGATACCGACGGTGGGGGTACTATACGTCCCACGGATACCGACGGTGGGGGTACTATACGTCCCACGGATACCGACGGTGGGGGTACTATACGTCCCACGGATACCGACGGTGGGGGTACTATACCTCCCTGGGATACCGACGGTGGGGGTACTATACCTCCCTGGGATACCGACGGTGGGGGTACTATACCTCCCACTGCTACCGACGGTGGGGGTACTATACCTCCCACTGCTACCGACGGTGGGGGTACTATACCTCCCACTGCTACCGACGGTGGGGGTACTGTATGGTGTGCCAGTGACACTAATGATGGAGCACTATTCTTCTAACTAGTATCAATGATGGGGCACTGTTCCTCCCACTGACACCAACAATGGGGCACAATTTCCTTCATTGATGCAAGTGGTGGGGTACTATACCTCCCGCGAATACCGACGATAGGGGTAGTATACCTCCCGCGGATGCCGACGGTTGGGGGTACTATACCTCCCGCGGATGCCGACGGTTGGGGGTACTATACCTCCCGCGGATGCCGACGGGGGTACTATACCTCCCGCGGATGCCGACGGGGGTACTATACCTCCCGCGGATGCCGACGGTTGTACTATACCTCCCGCGGATGCCGACGGTTGGGGGTACTATACCTCCCGCGGATGCCGACGGTTGGGGGTACTATACCTCCCGCGGATGCCGACGGTTGGGGGTACTATACCTCCCGCGGATGCCGACGGTTGGGGGTACTATACCTCCCGCGGATGCCGACGGTTGGGGGTACTATACCTCCCGCGGATGCCGACGGTTGGGGGTACTATACCTCCCGCGGATGCCGACGGTGGGGGTACTACTCCTCTGCCTACTGACCACCAACCCTAAGGCAATGATTATTCTCACTAGGCCCAGGACATGTTCTATCCCCACTGGCCACAATCCAGCCGCCCTAATGTCTATGGGACAGTAAACCAGCCCATTGTTTGAAAAGTTTGGAGCCCCCTGCTCTAGATGAAAAGCCAGTTGCATAGTCCTGTTGGAAAAAAAGTTCTAGTTCAACTATTAAAAGGGGGAAAAAAGGAATGAACAGAGGAACATGCTCCTGTTGATTATTTTTTTGCCTTACTTTTTTGGGCGGACCTTTATGATTTTCATTTAATCAAGGTGATAAATTGTGGTGGGCAGTTGAATGGAGGAGGGGGGTGGATAGGGTGGGCATAGTCTGCACTCTTGAGGAATGCTTAAGACAGGTCCAGCAGCTAGTATTAACCCTTGTAGCACCAGGAGATTACCACTGCAGGGGCATGTGGGGTGGGGGAGGGGTGTGTCTTATACCGGTCGGTTTAGTGAGTATTTATAAATGCTTTACAGCTGAGATGTAACCATGAAACTGGACACGTCCAGTTCATTGCTGTCTCCATATATGTAGTTCAGTGTGTCCACCAGTAGGAGGTGACAACTCGCCAACAGCCATTCAGCTGTATACTCTGGCAGGATGACTGTATAGAGCTGCCGCGGCTGGGAAGTTCACCCTTTCTGGGTATGAAAAAAGGAGCTGCCGCTGCTGGCTGGTCTATGAAGGTGCAGGTTCCAGGACCACCAATCCCAATCCTTCCTTTTTGTTGCTTAATGAGTCATACCATGAAATAATACCTATTGTACCACTAGCCCCTCCCTCTTAGATTGTAAGCTCCTAGGATCAGAGCCCTCCTATCCCTCTTGTATTGTTGCTGTATTGTCTCCCGTTATATTGTAAAGCGCTGAGCAAACTGTTGGCACCATAAATCCTGTATAATAATAATAATAATGTCCATATCAAGTTTTAGGCTATTTCACTGGGAGCATGCTTGTTTCAGTCTTTAACTTACTGAGGAAGTATCAGGATGGCACCTGAACCTGTATTTGTGATCACAGCGATCCCAAAACTCCCAGGTGCTGTCTTGTTTGGTGGTCACCAGGATTCATGGGAATGCCTTGACTATTGTAACTCCCTCCTCATTGGTCGACCTCATCGCAGGCTATCCCCTCTTCATTCTATCATGAATCCTGCTGCCAGACTCATCCACCTTACTAACTGTTCTGTATCTGCCACCCCTCTCTGCCAATCCCTCCACTGGCCTCCACTCAGTGTCCTCCACCCCTCTCTGCCAATCCCTCCACTGGCCTCCACTCAGTGTCCTCCACCCCTCTCTGCCAATCCCTCCACTGGCCTCCACTCAGTGTCCTCCACCCCTCTCTGCCAATCCCTCCACTGGCCTCCACTCAGTGTCCTCCACCCCTCTCTGCCAATCCATCCACTGGCCTCCACTCAGTGTCCTCCACCCCTCTCTGCCAATCCCTCCACTGACCTCCATTCAGTGTCCTCCACCCCTCTCTGCCAATCCCTCCACTGGCCTCCACTCAGTGTCCTCCATCCCTCTCTGCCAATCCCTCCACTGGCCTCCACTCAGTGTCCTCCACCCCTCTCTGCCAATCCCTCCACTGGCCTCCACTCAGTGTCCTCCACCCCTCTCTGCCAATCCCTCCACTGGCTTCCCATTGCCCAACGAATAAAATTCAAAACGTTAACAATAACATATAAAGCCATTTATAACTCCGTCCCCAATTACATTAGCGATCTTGTCTCTAAATATCACCCAAACCGTACTCTCCGCTCCTCGCAAGACCTCCTACTCTCTAACTCCCTTGTCTCCTCCTCCCATGCTCGTCTCCAGGACTTCTCCAGAGCTTCCCCCATGCTCTGGAACTCTCTACCCCAATTTATCAGATTATCACCGACTCTGCCCACTTTTAGGCGATCTCTGGAAACCTATTTCTTCAGGGAAGCCTATCCTGCCCTCAGCTAATAATGGAATCTTCTACTCCTCCTACCAGTCCATCCCCCACAGTTATTACCTTTTGTACCACTAGCCCCTCCCTCTTAGATTGTAAGCTCCCAGGATCAGGGCCCTCCTAACCCTCTTGTATTGAACTGTATTGTTGCTGTATTGTCTCCCGTTATATTGTAAAGCGCTGAGCAAACTGTTGGCGCTATATAAATCCTGTATAATAATAATGGGAAGAATGGGCACAGACAGCAGTAAAAACCTGAGAGGTTCTGACCTGTGCGCACATTATTGTAAAGGAATTAGATTAACAGTTCTAATGTATATACAATGTATATTGTGTTCTTGTATACTCCATTGGGATGAATATACAATTTCCAATCCATCCTTATGGGGTCCACATTTTGGGCTCTAACTGTTCTGGCCATTGAAAAAACATCATCTCCTGGTAAGGTGCAGTATTGTATTTTCTCCACAAGGTGTCGCCGACGAGCAGGTTCTTGTTACTGTGACCTTAATCAAATTAGAAAGGATTAGGTTGCTGCACTGGGTGGGGGAGGGGAGGGGAGGGGAGGGGGGGTCAAATACTGGACCCTCCACCTATGCTGTAATCAGGATCTCTGTGCAAAGGTCAGCAGGGAGGGATGGGAAACAGGTGCCCCATATGGCTCCATTTACAGCCGGCCTTCTATAAATGTTACCTCTGATGGATTCCAGAGGGCAGAGCTGCTGGGGAGCTGAGCGAGGCGGCGAGGGACGGGATTCCGGGCGTTGAACCTCGCTTAAATTACGTTTAGTTTGCTAAAGCATCAAGTATCTTTTTTTTAATAAAAAAAAAAAAAAAATACTTTTTACCTTTTTTTTTTTTTTTTTTTTTTTTTTTTTTTTTTAATCCTTTTGTCTCAGTGCTGCTGATCTTCTGCATCCTCTTTGCAGCCACTTCCTACATGCACTGCTTGATCTCCTCCCCTCCTCCAGTCTGGTCACTGGACTGTGAATGAGCATCCCCAGAGGAGGTACTCTCTGTGCTCCTTGACACCTCCTGCTGTCTGAATGTAGGATTACATTGGATGCAAAGGAGATAGCTTGGTCATTCTCTTCCTATGCCTACGGTGCTCACAGCGGTCCTATACGCTCATTACATCTTCATGTGGGAAGAGAAATCTGAAAACATAAAAAAAATGACCTTATTTCCTACCCATTGAAATCATCACTGGGTCTCTGTGCTTCTCTATGAAATGCAGGCAGATCATGGCTGGTAGGAGGGGCCAGCGGGGTGCTGTACATAGCTTCTTAAAAACAGCCTGAGGTCAGATTTAAATAAAAGTTGTTCCTTTTTAACCTCTTCACGACGGCTGCACACAGATGGGCCTAGACGCTGACGCTGAGCAAAAAACATGTGCTGAGAGTGCACGCCCTGCGTGCTCCCAGCACCCATGTCCGGTACTCACAGAAAGATCCCGGTCTGCTCTTTCGATCAGGACCTTTCCCGATCATGTGACCGCCGTGACAATGTGTCACGGCGGTCACATGATCCCTAAACCCTGCCCCGCCTGTCCCACCTCCTGGCTTTTGAAACTCTTAAAGGGCCAGGAGGCGCCGGCTTGAAGGGGTTAAGCTCTTATTACCACCTTTTCCCCCTTAATTGTGACTATTATTTTATACACAGTGGATATTAAAAGTCTTCACACCCCTGATAAAATGTCCAGTTTCTGTGATGTAAAACAATGAGACAAAGATAAATCATTTCAGAACTTTTTCCACCTTTTAATGTAACCTATAAACTGAACAACAAACTGAAATCTTTTAGGTGGACGGAAGTAAAAATAAAAAACTAAAACAATTGGGTTGCATAAGTGTGCACGCCCTTACACTAATCCTTTGTTGAAGCCCCTTTTGATGTGATTCCGGCACTCAGTCTTTTTGGGGAGGAGTCTATCAGCATGGCACATCTGGACTTGGTAATATCTGCCCGCTCTTCCTCGCAGAAACACTCCAAATCTGTCAGATTGCGAGGACATCTGTGCACAGCCCTCTTCAGATCACCCCACAGATTTTCCATCGGATTCAGGTCTGGGCTCTGGCTGGGCCATTCCAAAACTTTCATCTTCTGGTGAAGCCATTCCTTTGTTGATTTGGATGTATGCTTTGGGTGGTTGTCATGCTGAAAGGTGAATTTCCTCTTCATGTTCAGCTTTCTAGCAGAAGCCTGAAGGTTTTGTGCCGATATTGACTGGTATTTGGAACTGTTCATAATTCCCTCTACCTTGACTAAGGCCCCAGTTCCAGCTGAAGAAAAACCGCTCCAAATCATGATGCTGCCACCACCATGCTTCACAGTGGGTATGGTGTTCTTTTGGTGGTGTGCAGTGTTGTTTTAGTGCCAAACATATCTTTTGGAATTATGGCCAAAAAGTTCAACCAGAACACATTTTCCCAAATGCTTTTGTGAGACTTCAGATGTGTTTTTGCTAAATTTAGCCGGGCTTGGATGCTTTTCTTCGTAAGAAAAGGCTTCCGTCTTGCCACTCTACCCCATAGCCCAGACATAGGAAGAAAACAGGAGATTGCTGTCACATGGACTACACAGCCAGGACTTGCCAGATATTCCTGCAGCTCCTTTAATATTGCTGTAGGCCTCTTGGCAGCCTCTCAGACCAGTCTTCTTCTCGTCTTTTCATCCATTTTGGAGGGACGGCCAGTTCTTGATGATGTCACTGTTGGTGATGTCACTGTTGGTGATGTCACTGTTGGGCCATATTTTCTCCACTTGATGATGACTGTCTTCACTGTGTTCCATGGTATATCTAATGCCTTGGAAATCCTTTTTGTACCCTTCTCCTGACTGATACCTTTTAACACTGAGATCCCTCTGATGCTTTGGAGGCTCTCTGTGGACCATGGCTTTTGCTGTAGGATGAGACTAAGAAAATGTCAGGAAAGACCTACTAGAACAGCTGTACTTTATTTGGGGTTAATCAGAGGCACTTTAAATGATGGCCGGTGTGTACTGACTCCTATGTGACATAATTCTGAATGTGATTGCTTAATTCTGAACACAGCTACATCCCCAGTTATAAGAGGGTGTGCACACTTATGCAACCACATTATTTTAGTCTTTTTATGTTTATTCCAAACCTCCCCCCCCTAAAAGATTTCAGTTTGTATTTTAGCTGAGGTGTACAGTTTAGAGATCACATTAACCGATCCCCGTCCGCCCTCTAGCAGAAATACTGCTACAGGGCGGCACGGGTGCACAAAATCATGTGTGTGTATATATACGTGATTTTGCATTTCCAGGTAGGGGGCGCACGTGCCCTACCCGCACCGCCATTCGCGGCCACGGTTGGCAATCACCGGGTCCCAGCCGGTAATTACTCACCGGTGCCCAGATTTCTGAAGATACTAACAGTCCTCCTTCTGCAGGCCATAGACGGGTCGAACGTCGGACGATTTAAAAAAAAAAAATAAAAATGAAAAATCGGTCGTTCGTTTGTCCGACGTTACCACCAACGGTAAAAAAAATCAGCCAACAAAATCATAAAGTTCACCCCATAACTTCTGTCCCTTGCAGGTCACGGCTCATGCGTGGATTTTTATCAGTAAAACGATCGACTGATTTGCCCATTATTGCCGGGAAAATTGGCCGATCGTCAAAATTGGACGCAAATTTTCCAACATGACCGATAAAAAAAAAAAACTGCAAAAAACAGCCGCTAACTGTGCGAAAATCGGCCGTGTTTTTTTTTTTTCGGCCGATTTTCGACCAGTCTATGGCCAGCATTCCTGTCAGCTCGGGCACACTGCTCTGAATGACTGTGCACACACACAGTACAGCTATCCAGAGCAGTGTGCTTACAGTGAAGCACACAGACACTGCCCCCTAGTAAAACACCCAGCACACAGTTAACCCTTTGATCGCCCCTAATGTTAACCCCTTCCTGCCTTTCACGTAAACCAATTAATTTACACGTATTGGGATTTTTTTTCAGCAAAGACATGGAGCAGAATACATTTTGGCCTAAATTTATGACGAAATTCGATTTTTAACATTTTTCTGTTGGACATGTTTTTTAAGAAAATGTCAAAAATTCATTTTTTTTTTTTTTTTAATCAAAATTGTCAGTTTTTTTTTTTCTTTTTCATAGCACAAAAAATACAAAACACAGAGGCGATCAAATACCGAAAGAAAGCTCTATTTGTTGGAAAAAGACCATACATTTCATTTGGGTGCAGCGCTGCATGACCGCACAATTGTCAGTTAAAGTAATGCAGTGCCATATCGCAAAAAATGGCCGGGTCAGGAAGGGGGGGGAATCATCTGGAGGGGTTAAAGGTGGGAAAATTTCAGAAATGATTTATCTTTGTCTCCTTTTTTTACATCACAGAGACTTGAAATTTTAATTGGGGGGGGGTGCAGACTTTTTCTATCCACTGTATATAAGCAGTTTAGAGGACATGCTGCCATTCTGGGGCCCCAAAGCCAACGGTCATTGAACGGGTTCAGGTGAAATCGGATTAAAGTCCCCTGACACGTGATTGGTGGCGGTCCCTATGACATGGGCGGTGCCGAGGTCGGGGTTGGCTGCCAAACACAAAAACTATCCGCCATGTAAACAAGATGCCAAGAAGTTCCTGCATTGTGGAGCGACACTAGAGAGCGGCTCTGTCCCCGGGACACCTGGCATGGGAGTGGAGCCGTGCCCAGAATAGTACATTGCCCTGCGGGGGGGGGCAGACCTTGGGGGGGGGGGGGGGCAGACCTCAGGGTGCCATTCATACCTGACCATCGTATTGTGACTGCAGAGCTTAGTGTGGTGGTCTGCACTGCGACTAGAGCGCCCCCAGCATGTGACACTAGAGATGTCACTGTGCTTAAAATACATGGCACTGTGACCCTGTGCTGCACGGCATGATACGGTGCACTGAGCAGTAGGGCAGCTCCACTCTGCAGGGGCCACGGCCAGTAGGGAAGCTCTACTCTGTAGGGGCCAGGGCCAGCAGGGAATATTCTTTGTAGGGGCCAGTGGGGCAGCTCTACTCTGTAGGGGCCAGGGCTAGCAGGGCATCTACTCTGTACAGGCAAGGGCCAGCGGGGCAGCTCTACTCTGTAAGGGCCAGGGCCAGTAGGGAATATACTCTGTAGGGGCCAGGGCCAGTGGGGAAGCTCTACTCTGCAGGTGCCAGGGCCAGTAAAGCAGTTCTGCTCTGTAGGGTCCACAGCCAGTTGGGCAGCTGTACTCTGTAGGGGCCACGGTCAGTAGGGCAGCTCTATTCTGTAGGGGCCACGTCCAGTAGGGCAGCTGCGCTCTGTAGAGGCCTTGGTCAGTAAAGCAATTCTACTCTGTGGGGGCCATGGCCAGTAGGGCAGCTCCACTCTGTGGGGGCCATGGCCAGTAGGGCAGCTCCACTCTGTGGGGGCCATGGCCAGTAGGGCAGCTCCACTCTGTGGGGGCCATGGCCAGTAGGGCAGCTCCACTCTGTGGGGGCCATGGCCAGTAGGGCAGCTCCACTCTGTGGGGGCCATGGCCAGTAGGGCAGCTCCACTCTGTGGGGGCCATGGCCAGTAGGGCAACTCCACTATGTGGGGGCCATGGCCAGTAGGGCAGCTCCACTCTGTGGGGGCCACAGCCCATAACCACTGGTACAGTGTTCTGAGCAATGGGGCAGCTTCGCTCTGTAGTGGACATTATTATTATTATACAGTATTTATAAAGTGCCAACAGTTCGTTCAGCGCTGTACATTACAATGGACATTACATGTCCAGTAGGGCCACTTCACTCTGTAAAAGCCACGGCCAGTGGGGCAGCTTCACTCTGTAGAGGCCACAGCAAGTAGGGCAGCTCCGCTCTGTAGGGGCCACGGCCAGCCGGGCAGCTCCGCTCTGTAGGGGCCACGGCCAGCCGGGCAGCTCCGCTCTGTAGGGGCCACGGCCAGCCGGGCAGCTCCGCTCTGTAGGGGCCACGGCCAGCCGGGCAGCTCCGCTCTGTAGGGGCCACGGCCAGCTCCGCTCTGTAGGGGCCACGGCCAGCCGGGCAGCTCCGCTCTGTAGGGTCCACTGCCAGCCGGGCAGCTCCACACTGTAGGGGCCATAGCCCATAAACCCTGGCACAATGCACTGAGCAGTAGGGCAGCTCCACTCCAGGACCACTGTCTGTAATCCCTGGTACAGTGTATTGAAGATATGGGCATTGCCAAGGGTTCTTGGCACCCTGCAGTGGTCCTAGAGAGTGGGACAATGTCAGGAATGCGAGGATAATTCAAAATTTGCATTTTTGTGTTGGCCTCCAGTGAAACGTATTTAAAAAAATTTTTTTTTTTTTTTAATTTTCTGTGGCATAAATAAATTCCAACAATTTGCATGCTGTAGTTGGGCTACAGGTTGAACGTGACCCTTCCGGTGCCCTCATAGAGGACGGTGCAGACCACGCTTTATGTATTTGTCACTCTCAAACAATCTCTGCCTTGCCCCAGTCAGATCACGCCTGGCATGCCACCAGAGCTACCGGGTGAATCCTAAAATACCCGTCATTTTCCTTCTTCCTGCCGCGTTGGCGCCAGAGGGCAGAGGTGCCTTGTGGTCTTCACCATCCCACCGTAACCGGCCTCCCCACCAAAGGAGGAATCTCCTCGCAAAGAAACTTCGAAGTCTTCTTGTGAAGGTGTAAAGTAAAAAAGCTCCGTAGATGTTGGAAATTGCCCGTCCTCTGACATTGATCGCTGGGGACATGTGTAAGACGCGTTCTTCGGTTACACTTAGAAACCACTTTGACTTGGGATCCGGAGCTATTTTTGGTCTCCTCTCCCTGAATGTCTCAACTGGTGGATTTGACATTGCTGCTCCCGAAATTAATTTCTTCCATTTACCTCCTTGGTATTTGTTTTATTTTGCACACTAATTTACCTCCTGGGTGGATTTTGATGATTTGAAGTGATGGATGATAGCCCTCTGCCGCTGCTCACGGTGCCGACGGCGCCGTATTACGACCAGAGACCGGGAACAAGCGGGCTGAGGAAGAGGACGTACTATTTCGAGACCAAGCCGAACTACCTGCAGAACTTCGTACAAAGCATTTTTTTCTCCATCGACCTTCGAGACCGCCAGGGGTCCACCATGGTGGTGGGCGGGGACGGAAGATACTTTAATAAGTTCGCCATCGAGACAATTGTTCAAATGGCTGCCGCGAACGGGGTTGGTAGAATGTATTCATATTTTATCTGCATGTTAGATCAACATTTTTTACATTTTTTATTTATTATTTTTTGTTGTTGTTGTTTTGATGTTTTTAACCTTTTTAATATAGAATTTTGGGTTGTGGGTTTTCCTGCTCTGCAAATGTTGACATTCGCGATTTTTTGAGTTGTCATCTTGCCAGAAGGGAACATTTTGTGTAGCATTGCCTATCTGACAGGATGACAGAGCCAACATGCTTTTTGGATTCCTCGAATGAGTAAGATTTTGATTCTGACAAGTAAGGAAAGGAGGGGGGTTGGGCAATGACGAGGGCCAGTTCCCAGTCTCAGCCTTTGCAGTTGTAACAAAGCTTGAGTTCTGGAAATTGTGTAAATTCGCCTTTTTTTATTTATTTATTTATTTTTGAACTTGTAAATGACTTTAGTGCTATTTTTTCACCATTTTATTAAAAAATAAATAATAAAGGAACATCATAAGAAGACTGTGTTGCATAAAAGTATTTACTGTGTTTAGGAAGGATGACAAGAAATATTTGCTTCCAAGTCATAAGAAAATACTGCACCTCAAAACTTAACTAATTCCAATCACTGAATTCATAAAATCTAAAACAATTAATATAATGATATATTAGTGCAAAAGTTCACTTTGCCATATATAATATATTAAAAAAAAATATAAACTTTGTAATAAATAATCAATTTCTAATCTATTATAATCCACTGTGCCTTAATTGATTATATACAATAATACCCGTGAACACTGAAAATGTATAAATCTATAAAGTGCCAACAAAATTAATAAATATATAGTTGTCCCAATTTATTTTAATTATTCCACGCGTTGTTTCAATCTGTGCTTCAGAATTAGTTAACTAAGGCTGGCCATACATTATACAATTATCTGCAGATTTTCTGCCACATTTCCTTTAGATTTACCTTCAACTATGTAGTGCAAGGGCCTGCCTAATTGGATACAACTGAAAGTGTTGTTTAGGTTTGTCCTCCTATTATATGGTTTTTGGTAAATCTAAACCAAAAATCTGCAGATAATTGTATAATGTATGGCCAGCCTAAGTTTTTGGGGCACGGTATTTTCTTATCACTTGGATGTTTTATAATTGCACATATTTATGAGGATGTGACCAAATAGCGAACCATTAAGATAACAAAGTCTTTAGTTTATAAATTTGTGGCTCACAAGTATATTTATATAACACGTTTTAAGAAAAATATATATTTTTTTTTTCAATTCTAGACTTTAAATGATTCCACTACCATTTTTTAAGAACTCTTGCACACTGCGGCTTGAGCTCAGTACAGTGTTTTGTTTTTTACCTAAAATGCAGCCCGTTGTTTACAGTGTGCCTTTAGACCAGGGGTGTCCAAACTTTTTTCAAAGAGGGCCAGATTGGATGAAGTGAACATGGTGGAGGGCCGAACATTTTTCCGAACATTCTTTGAACCATTACAATTAAATGCAAATAAATTATTTTATGCCAAGTTAATTGCAAACGACATACTTTTCATTTCATAACATTAAGATCAACTGACAGCTGAGTTTTCACAATGTATTGAAAATAAATAAAAAAAAAAACTTACCTGCACTAATGTGAAGGGTGAAAAAGGTAGCTGGAGCTGAAGTCTCTGCTCGGCAGCCGGGAGGGGAAGAGAAACACACTTCACGCTGGAAGCCCGGCCCTGACGTCACCGCCCTCTGTCGCTCCCAGTGCGGCGCAGTCACGCATGCGCACTGCTCTCAAGCAGAAGACTGTCTGCCACAGAAGGGAGGGCCGTGCGACAGCCGCATTTACACAGACCAGGGAGAACGCTCCACAGTCAGGCATGCGCACTGCCCTCTGCTCTCAAGCAGAAGACTGTCTGCCATAGAAGGGAGGGCCATGGGAGGGCCACATTACACAGAGCAGGGAGGGCTGTTGGAGGGCCGTATTAAACCGACCCCCGGGCCGTAAATGGCCCGCGGGCCGGACTTTGGACATGCCTGCTTTAGACACATGTGCGTAAACAAGAGCTGCATATTCTTGAGTAAAAAAAAAAAATATAAAAATGTGCGTTCCTGGTCAGTATTTTACGCCGGTGTGCGCAAATACACGCATATGAGTATAAATACTAATGTTTTTTGCCTAGGAAAGTATCGGACGTGCAAATAGGCGCATAAATACGTGTGAATATGCGCAAAACAAACACCTGAAATTAAATCCAGAAATGCTAATGTACAAACATCAGTACTATGTGCAAGAAGCCTAATATTGATAAATAAATCCTTAATAAAGGACATTATGACAAGGATGGTGTTATGTGAAAATAAATATTCGCTCTGTTTATTTACGGCTCCTTGTTTTTTTTTTTGTTTTTTTTTAGTGGGTTTTTTTTTTTGCTTTTAGGCTTCTAATTTCTTGTGAGCCACTACAAATATTTAGTATAGAAGAAGTTTGCAGGCTCCTAGCTACATTCTCATTATATGTGCTGAAAATTACAATTTAAAAATAAAAATGGTACCGCGCCCTTATATTGTACCCATGAATAAATAAATAAAATCAATATTTAAATAATAATTAAATGTTTAAATAATAAATGAATACCCTTAATTAATTAGAATGTAAAATGTGCAATTCATTCTAAAAATGTGATTCATTATTATAGGGAAAAAAAACAAAAAAACAAAACAAAACAAAAAAAAAAAAAATATATATATATATCTATATATATATCAAAAAATTTAATAAATAGATCCAAGTTAAAATAAATAAATGAATCAAATGTATATATACTGGAAAATCAATAAATAATTGATAACTGTCCAATGTAGGTGAAAGTCCAATCATTAGTGGACTTTCACTTGCACTACCATTTATTTATTATTTATTTTTTTTGTTTTTTTTGGGGTTTCTAAATGTTTAAAATGTTTCATCTATTTTTTTTCTTTTTAATTTTTTTAAGCAAATAAAACCGGGATGTCCTAAGAAGGATGGTTTTGTATAATAATATTTATTTGCTGTGTTTAATTGCAGCCCCTTTGTATTTTGTTAGGCTTCTAAATTATTATTATACAGGATTTATATGGCGCCAACAGTTTGCTCAGCGCTTTACAATATAACGGGAGACAATACAGCAACAATACAGTTCAAATGGCCAGCACAGTGGATAAATGGTTAGCACTTCCACCTGGCAGTACTCAGGTCGTTGGTTCAAATCCCAACCACGGCACCACCTGTCTGGAGTTTGCATGTTCTCCCTGTGCCTGCGTGGGTTTCCTCCGGGTACTCCGGTTTCCTCCCATACTCCAAAGACATGCTGGTAGGTTCATTGGCTCCTGTCTAAATTGGCCCTAGTATGTGTATGTATGAATGTGAGTTAGGGACCTTAGATTGTACGCCCCTTGAGGGTTAGGGACTGATGTGAATGTACAATATATATGTAAAGCGCTGCGTAAATTGACGGCACTATTTAGGTACCTGTAATAAATAATTTAGTAAAGGCAAACAGGGAGAGCACTGCTGACTTCTATCATCCAATCATGTGTAAGCAAAAAATGCTGTTTTGTTTTTTTTTGTCTTGCTTGTGATTGGGTGTTCTTTGACACTGGTTGGGAAGGGGGTTAACATCTAGGTCAATCAAGGGGTTAAATGCGTGTCTAACTATGTGAAATGTGTGTAAATTGTGCTGCTTTTACTAATAGATCTCTGTGTTTCTCATCCCTGCGTTTCACATCCTGTACGGGTAAGCAGATATACTGACAGGCCAGCAGGAGGCCTGCATGACACCAGTGATCTACCGATCACCGGTGCAATGCTTTACAGGTTCCTGCAAACAAAAATACCAAATGCGTAAATTGACGGCGCTATATAAGTACCTGAAATAAATACAAGAGGGTTAGGAGGGCCCTGATCCTGGGAGCTTACAATCTAAGAGGGAGGGGCTAGTGGTACAAAAGATAGTAACTGTGGGGGATGGACTGGTAGGAGGAATAGAAGATTCCATTATTAGCTGAGGGCAGGATAGGCTTCCCTGAAGAGAGAGGTTTTCAGAGATCGCCTAAAAGTGAGCAGAGTAGGCGATAGTCTGATAAATTGGGGTAGAGAGTTCCAGAGGACGGGGGAAGCTCTGGAGAATAAATTTCTTCATTGCCATTTTTTTTCTATATTTATTAAGAAAAATAAAATAAATTAGGGGCGCTGTAAGGATGGTTTTGTATAGAAATAAGTCATCTGCGGTGTTGAGGTCTGAGCTACTTTAAAGTATTTTGCTTATGTATTATTGATGATGTTGTTATTATTGTGATTATACAGTATTTATATAGCGCCAATGGGTGTGCTCAGCGCTGTACAGTAGCGAGGGGGACAGAACATGAGACAGTACAGTAACAATACAATACACGAGGGGTTCGAGGGCCCTGCTCTTTCCAGCTTACAATCTAGGAGGGATTCATCTTTGTATTCATATACCTGATGTTCAAGTGACTGAACAGATTAGATATATTATTTTTTAAATTTTCTTCCTCCTATAATTCTTTTTCATATCTATATGCGAAGCTAAAACTTGAATTCAAGAATATATAACTGCATTCATTGGTGTTTTATCAACTGATCATCTTTGATCGGGTAAAAAAAAACAAAAAAAACAACTTTTTGTTTGAATAGAGAAGCAAAGTGATAAAACTCCATGTAAACCCCATTTTCGACATCTGTTCCATAGGGGAGATTTCCCTTCATTTCCTGTCTGTGACAGGAAGTTGGAAGAAATTTCTGCAAAGTGAGTGGAAATTCTCTAAGTTGTTGAAGCAACAGGTGCCCCATTATGTCTTTTTCTGACGACGCTAAGGGCCAGTTCACACGACATGCGTTTCAGTTGCTGTTTTCTGTAGGTGATATGGTGGTCAATGTCATAGTTCACATCAGTGCTTGCCGTTCCAGGGTGTTCCGGATGCAGAAAAAAAAAAAGTAGAACAGGCTGCGTTTTTTTTTTTTTTTTTTTTTCTGCACCGAACTGTACTGAAACGCGGTAAAATGCAGCTGGAACGCAGCAAAACCACACTGGAACGCACATGTCCCTATTTAAATTGAAGAAAAAGAGAGGGGAAAGAATAATCCGGAATGCGCCAAAAAACGCGCATGCACAAACGCATCCGGAACGCGTTTCTATGGCGTGAACTGGCCCTCAAAGTGTTGCGTTTCTCATTACTTGAGACGACAATAGTCACCGGGACAAATAAAGGAAGAGTTATTTATTCCTTCGATCTTCCAGTCCGGTTACGTTTTTAACTCTCTGAATTCTCTGAAGCAGGATCCTTGCAACCCCCAAATCCTATTGGCTCTCTTTTTCCATCATTCACTTAATATAACGAACCCTTCTGGACCCCGTGACCATCCATGTGGCGCCTTTTTTATGACTTTTTACAATTCTTTAATTGCTGTCTGTTGCCTCTGTTTGGGGGGATTCATCCTCTTATTTGTCCTGTTTTACCGTTCTCCCTGAAAGTGAAAGTGAAAGAAAATCCTACATTTGTTCCCATAACAGGAATAGAGGGGGAATCCTCCAATGGGGATGCTAGTTCTGGTGACACCCAGGGATTCCCTCGCTTTGGAAGGATTTCCTCTCACTCCCTGTTTTGGCTATGGGACAGGAAGTGAAGGGAAATCTCCCCAATGGGGCAAGGATGACAGGCTGACGGGGGTTACAACGCTCCCTTATCCCAGGTTCACACCTAAGCGTTTTCCGGTGCGTTTTGCAGAAATGAGTCCATTTCACATGATTTCCTATGGGACAGGTTCACAGCTCCGTATTTTATTTATTTTATTATTTAAAAAAAAAAAAGTTTTTTTTATTTATTTCAGGTACTTATATAGCGCCGTCAATTTACACAGCACTTTACATATATATTGTACATTCACATCAGTCCCTAACCCTCAAGGGGTGTACAATCTAAGGTTCCTAACTCACATTCATACATACACATACTAGGGCCAATTTAGACAGGAGCCAATTCACCTGCCAGCATGTCTTTGGAGTGTGGGAGGAAACCGGAGTACCCGGAGGAAACCCACGCAGGCACAGGGAGAACATGCTGGGATTTGAACCTAGGACCCGAGTACTGCCAGGCGGAAGTGCTAATCATTTAGCCACTATGCTGCCCCCGTTTTCACCCAGTGCGTTTTTTAGAAAGGGTCAGGGGCTTTGAACGCAAAAAGTTGCGTTTTTGGTTGTAGACTTCGATGCAGAAAAGCGTGTATTGCGTTTTTGCTGTGTTTTTTTTTGCCGCATTTTTGATGCATTTTGTGTTTTTTAAATCTGCCTAGCAGCAAGAAAAAAAAACACATTAAAAACGCGGCAAAAACGTAATGCAGAAACGGCTCAAGCACAATCTGCATAGGCGTGAACCTGGACTTACTCTACCCAAAATGAAAAACTGCCATTATTATTATTATTATTATACAGGATTTATATCGCACCAACAGTTTGCTCAGCGCTTTACAATATAACGGGAGACAATACAGCAACAATACAGTTCAATACAAGAGGGATAGGAGGGCCCTGATCCTGGGAGCTTACAATCTAGGAAGGAGGGGCTAGTGGTACAAAAGGTAATAACTGTGGGGGATGGACTGGTTGGAGGAATAGAAGATTCCATTATTAGCTGAGGGCAGGATAGGCTTCCCTGAAGAGAGAGGTTTTCGAAGATCGTCTAAAAGTGAGCAGAGTAGGCGATAGTCTGATAAATTGGGGTAGAAGGTTCTAGAGGATGGGGGAAACTCTGGAGAAGTCTTGGAGACGAGCATGGGAGGAGGAGACAAGGGAGCTAGAGAGCAGGAGGTCGTGCGAGGAGCGGAGAGTACAGTTTGGGTGATATTTGGAGACAAGATCGGTGATGTAATTTGGGGCGGAGTTATAAATGGCTTTATATGGTATTAATGTTTTGAATTTTATCTGTTGGGCAATGGGAAGCCAGTGGAGGGATTGGCAGAGAGGGGTGGAGGACACTGAGTGGAGGCCAGTGGAGGGATTGGCAGAGAGGGGTGGAGGACACTTAGTGGAGGCCAGTGGAGGGATTGGCAGAGAGGAATGGAGGACACTGAGTGGAGGCCAGTGGAGGGATTGGCAGAGAGGAATGGAGGACACTGAGTGGAGGCCAGTGGAGGGATTGGCAGAGAGGGATGGAGGACACTGAGTGGAGGCCAGTGGAGGGATTGGCAGAGAGGGATGGAGGACACTGAGTGGAGGCCAGTGGAGGGATTGGCAGAGAGGGGTGGAGGACACTGAATGGAGGCCAGTGGAGGGATTGGCAGAGAGGGGTGGAGGACACTGAATGGAGGCCAGTGGAGGGATTGGCAGAGAGGGATGGAGGACACTGAATGGAGGCCAGTGGAGGGATTGGTAGAGAGGGGTGGAGGGATTGGCAGAGAGGGGTGGAGGCCAGTGGAGGGATTGGCAGAGAGGGGTGGACACTGAGTGGAGGTCAGTGGAGGGATTGGCAGAGAGGGGTGGAGGGATTGGCAGAGAGGGGTGGAGGACACTGAATGGAGGCCAGTGGAGGGATTGGCAGAGAGGAATGGAGGACACTGAATGGAGGCCAGTGGAGGGATTGGCAGAGAAGGATGGAGGCCAGTGGAGGGATTGGCAGAGAGGGGTGGAGGGATTAGCAGAGAGGGATGGAGGACACTGAATGGAGGCCAGTGGAGGGATTGGCAGAGAGGGGTGGAGGGATTGGCAGAGAGGGATGGAGGGATTGGCAGAGAGGGGTGGAGGCCAGTGGAGGGATTGGCAGAGAGGGGTGGAGGCCAGTGGAGGGATTGGCAGAGAGGGGTGGAGGGATTGGCAGAGAGGGGTGGAGGACACTGAGTGGAGGCCAGTGGAGGGATTGGCAGAGAGGGATGGAGGACACTGAGTGGAGGCCAGTGGAGGGATTCTATGAGATTTTAGTGATTGGGATTACATCGACTTTTAAACGTTCTGACTTGAGTTCCCCTTTAAGTAGCTGAATGCTGGAAAGAATTAAGCATTTGTATGTTTCTATAGTAAAGTCGATCTGTTACTGTCGGCTCGATGATCAATTTAAAGAATGTAAAACATTTTTTTTTTTTCTAAAAAAAAAAAAAAAAAAAAAAAAATGTTTTTTTAATGTATTTCTTCTTTTAGATTGGCCGACTAGTCATCGGACAGAACGGCATCCTCTCCACCCCGGCCGTGTCCTGCGTCATCCGTAAGATCAAAGCAATCGGCGGCATCATCTTGACCGCCAGCCACAACCCCGGCGGTCCCAATGGAGACTTCGGAATTAAATTCAACACTTCTAATGGCGGTCAGTCGGTCTCCTTCTGCTCTGTACATTGATTTATTTATTTTATTTATTTATTTCAGGTACTTATATAGCGCTGTCAATGTACACAGCACTTTACATATATATTGTACATTCACATCAGTCCCTAACCCTCAAGGGGTGTACAATCTAAGGTCCCTAACTCACATTCATACATACACATACTAGGGACAATTTAGACAGGAGCCAATTCACCTACCAGCATGTCTTTGGAGTGTGGGAGGAAACCGGAATACCCCGAGGAAACCCATGCAGGCACAGGGAGAACATGCAAACTCCAGGAAGGTGGTGCCGTGGTTGGGATTCAAACCAACAACCCTAGTGCTGCCAGACGGAAGTGCTAACCATTTAGCCACTGTGTGTAGACATCAGGGAACATCTGATGTGCAGATCGACCTGGAGGAAACACACACAGGCAGGACATGCAAACTCCAGGCAGGAGGTGCCGTGGTTGGGATTTGAACCAGCGACCCGAGTACTGCCAGGCGGAAGTGCTAACCATTTAGCCACTGTGCTGCCCATAGGGAGTCTCTCTAAATTGCCAAGAGTGGGGGAAAAGTCCAAAGTGGGGGCTGGGCAGTGACACCAATGACAACGACACCAATGATGGGACGCAGTTCATTCTACTGACCTCAACAACGGGGCCCAATGATGACACCAATCATTTAATGGGGCACAATTTCTCACAATGACACTATTGATGGGGCACAATTTCTCCAGTGATAAAAATGATGGGGCACATTTCTTCCCAGTGATACCAGCAATGGGGCCCCATGACACCAACAGTGGGGCCCAATAATGGGGCACAATTCCTCCAATGACACCAATGATGGGGCACAATTCTTACCAATGACACCAGCAATGGGGCACAATACCTACTATTTACACCAATGGTGGGGCACAGTTCTTCCCACTGACACCAACATTGGGGCCCAACAACACCAATGATGGGGCACAATTCATTCCACTGACCCCAACAATGGGGCCCAATGACACCAATGCTGGGGCACAATTCCTACCAATGACACCAGCGATGGGACACAATACCTACCATTTACACCAATGGTGGGGGCACAGTTCCTCCCACTGACACCAACATTGGGGCCCAACGACACCAATGATCGGACACAGTTCCTCCCACTGACACCAACATTGGGGCCCAACGACACCAATGATCGGACACAGTTCATTCCACTGACACCAACAATGGGGCCCAATGACACCAATGACGGGCAACAATTCCAAAAATGACGCCAACAATGAGGTTCACTGACACCAAAGATGGGGTATTTTTTAACTCCAACCGATGCCAGTGATTTTTTTTGCTCCCAATGACCACAGTCCGGCCTCCCTAAAGTCTGAAGGACAGTAAACCGGCCTTTTTATTTAGAACGTTTGGAGACCCCTGCTATAAACATTTGTGGTCTCCGCTGATCCTGGCCTGTGCTGCACAATTGTGCTTTGTTCTATACGATCGATGTAAAGGTCGATGTAAAGGTCCATCTAAGCCTTGAGTTAGTCTTTGAGCCCCGATGAAGGAGAGATTTGGGCCCGGAGCGCATAGGATGTTCTAAGCGATTATTTGATGGACAATGAAACCATTTGAACTTTTTTATGTTTTTCGCTCCTCTATTGGAGGAGATGATTGTTTTATGAGGGTCCTCTCCACAACACGTCCGCTCCCTGAATAGATCTGGTTTCTCAATCCTTCAGAACGAATACTTGTTGCATCCTCCGTACCTCTCGATTTCTTTTTTCGTTCCACCATGAGAGACGGCAATGGATGCCAAATTATGTGAATGATTTGATTTGTTTTCTATTGTTTTGTTGGTTAAACGTCCCTCCGTGTGTGTGGCAGGGCCGGCCCCCGAAGCCATCACAGACAAGATCTTCCAGCTCAGCAAAACCATCGAGGAGTACGCCATCTGCCCAGACCTGAAGGTGGACTTATCGACTATCGGCAGACAACAGTTCGATCTGGAGAACAAGTTCAAGCCATTTACCGGTAACGGCGCCTCCATGTTTTGCGTCACCCAAATGAAATTTGCGTCCTTTTTTCCCACAAATAGAGCTTTCTTTCTGTGGTATTTGGTTGCATTTTTATTGTTTTTAATGCAACTTTATACAGCTCGCGCTATCTGCGTTTTTAAAGCATCCAGTGTACATGCATGAGGACTGACAGCTTTACCAGCATCTTTATGCCCAGGGGGTGGACTGCATGATCACATGACCGCGGTGACTGGCTGTCACAGTGGTCATGTGATTGGGAGCCGCTGCTGCCGGCTTCTGATCATTAACCACTTCCTGTTCGTCCGTTGTATATAAACGGCCAGATGGTGGCAGTGCCGGGGCGGGTGTCTGTTTGTAAACGGCCTCCCGCTCCCTGCTTTTGCGTGCTCCCTGGAAGCGCGCAGCACCGCGATCCGGTGCCCGCTGTGTCCTCCTGACACAGTGGAACACGGATCGTCGGACAGGACCTCTGTGCGAGGTCCCGATCATGTGATCACTGATTGGCCAATCAGTGATCACATGCAGAGTAGTAAGCAAGATGTCACTTCTCCGGACACAGTGGAACACCGATCGCTGTACGGGACCTCTGTACGAGGTCCCGATCATGTGATCACTGATTGGCCAATCGGTGATCACATGCAGAGTAATAAGCAAGATGTCACTTGTGACATCATTGCTTACTACGTGTGAAATCTGTGAATGATCACAGAGGTCACATGGTACAGGGCTATTCACAACTGCTTTGTACCATGTGACAAGCTGTGACCAATCACAGCTCACACAGTATTTCTCAATGGCTGCAAGAATGCAGCTAGAGAGAAGGAGAAATGATTGCTTTTACAGCCTTTAGGCTGAGGAATATCTTTGACTTCAGTGCCTTAAAAGAACTGCTTTCAGGACAGAACCGGCTGAAAATCCGGATCGACGCCATGCATGGAGGTAACCTGTCTGTGACGGAAAACTCCTAACATGTTCTCTATGAATTAAAAATTATCTCTAGCCATTTATTTTCGTTGTTGCCGGCCTCACGTACAAATGAAATCCCCTAGAGTTGGGCTCTCCTGGCAGCGGAAAAAACACGTTTACACACGATAATGCGTTTAGCACTTGGACGTTTATTCATTTCATTGGCCCAGGTATTTTCCCTTGACATGAATAAACGCCCAAGCGCTAAATGCGGCTAGCGTTCAACCACTTCCCGTCCGGCCCATGTACATAAAGGGGCGGGTTGTTGTTCATAAATAGCACCCGCATTTATAGGCTGTGGGCGCTCCCTGGGAGCACGCAGCACCGCGATCCGGTGCCCGCTGTGTCCTCCGGACACAGCAGAACAACGATCGCTGTACGAGACCTCTGTGCAAGGTCCCGATCATGTGATCACTGATTGGCCAATCAGTGATCACATGCAGAGTAGTAAGCAAGATGTCACTTCTCCGGACACAGTGGAACACCGATCGCTGTACGGGACCTCTGCGTGTGAAATCTGTGAATGATCACAGAGGTCACATGGTACAGGGCTGTTCACAACAGCTTTGTACCATGTGACAAGCTGTGGCCAATCACAGCTCACACAGAAGTTCTCAATGGCTGCAAGAATGCAGCCAGAGAGAAGGAGAAATGATTGCTTTTACAGCCTTTATGGGTGTGAAAGCAATCGGTGTAAAAAAAAAAAGAAGAAAAAAAATCTTCATCACCCCCCACAATTAGTACAGTGTCACCATGGTGACCACTGTACTGCTAGGGTGACAGTATGTAAAAAAAAAAATAAAAAAATTTTAATATAAAAAAATTTAAAAAGTTTAAAAATTATAATTTTTGGTTATAAACTAATTTGGGTTATTTTTTTTTTTTTTTTACTAAAAAGATAACGGAATACATTTTGGCCAAGATTTATAATGAAATATTATTTATTTGCAAAATTTTATAAGAAACTTTTTTTCAAAATTTTTGGACTTTCATTTACATAGCAAAAAAATAAAAATCCCAGTGGTGAATAAATACCACCAAAATAAAGCTTTATCTGTCTCAAACAAATGATTAAAAATTCATATGGGTACAGAGTTGCATGACCGCGCAATTGTCATTCAAAGTGTGAAAGCGCTGAAAGCTGAAAATTGGCCTGGACTGGAAGGGGGGGAAAGTGTCCGGACTGACTCGGTCACTGTCCTTAGAGCGTGCAACCAGGATGCGTCTACGTGGCGTGTGAGCAGTAAAGCACGCCTTTTCTGCCACGGCACACATCTGTTACGTCGGTGGATGGTGTCTGCGGTCTGGCATGTTAGAATGATTCATTTTCGGAATTTGTTTTGTATATATGTTATTTTCAAATCGCTTCGAAATTCGGAAGAAAGCTATATTTGTTCTACTTTATTCTATTCTAATCTATTCTATTTTTTTTTCTATTTTTATTTTTTGTTCTTTTATTTTCTGTTCCATTGTACTCTGTTTTCTTCTTTTCTATTCTTTTATTTTCTGTTTTATTCTGTTCCATTTTTATTTTTTATTCTGGTCTAATTGTTATATTCTTTTATTTTCTGTTCCATTCTATTCTGTTTTATTCTATTCTAATCTATTTTATTTTTCTCTATTCTATTCAATTCTGTTCTTTTTCTATTCTTTTATTTTCTATTCTATTTTTATTTTCTGTTCCATGCTATTCTGTTTTCTTCTTTTCTATTCTTTTATTTTCTGTTGTATTCTGTTCCATTTTTATTTTCTATTCTAATCTGTTCTATTTTTATTCTGTTCTATTCTTTTACTTTCGGTTTCATTCTATTCTGTTTTATATTTTTCTATTTTATTTTACATACTATTCTATTTTCGATTCTATTCTTTTATTTTCTGTTCCATTCTATTCTGTTTTATTGTATTCTAATCTATTTTATTTTTCTCTATTCTACTCTATTCAATTCTGTTCTTTTTCTATTCTTTTATTTTCTATTCCATTCTATTCGGTTTTCTTCTTTTCTATTCTTTTATCTTCTGTTGTATTCTGTTCCAATTTTATTTTCTATTCTAGTCTGTTTTATTTTTATTCTATTCTGTTCTATTATTTTACTTTATGTTCCATTCTATTCTGTTTTATTGTATTCTAATCTGTTTTATTTTTCTCTATTCTGCTCTATTCAATTCTGTTCTTTTTCTATTCTATTCTTTTATTTTATTTTCTATTCTATTCTGCATTGTTCTGTTCTCTTTTTGTTTTTTATTCTGTTCTCTTTTATTTTAGTCTATTCTTTTCTGTTCTATTATATATTATAAAGCAGCCTAAGTAAAAAAAAAAAACACCTTATTTCACTTTTATACCTTACTGTATTTATTGCATATGTTTCCAATTCAAATTCCAAATAATTTTTTTATTAGAATTGTTACTATTGTGATTCAGAAATTTGGATACATCTGAATAATGAAAATTTTGTCAGAATTTTGA
The DNA here is from genome assembly GCF_062004578.1 of Staurois parvus. Classification (NCBI taxonomy): domain Eukaryota; kingdom Metazoa; phylum Chordata; class Amphibia; order Anura; family Ranidae; genus Staurois; species Staurois parvus. The sequence goes on from NW_028318505.1 coordinate 1,284,509, forward strand.
TTCACCACAAAGCAAAGTGCACACGTCTAGTGGTGACAACGGTGGACCATGACTATGAAATGTGCCACTTATAGTCCCTATGGAATTCTCATGTAACGGGATAACAACGCAGGAGCAGAGTTGGGAGACGGAGCGTTGTCACCCTATAGCAGGAAATGCCTGAAGAAGGACCTTTATGGCAGGATCACCAGATATGATCTCTTTTCTTTTGTGCTCTTTCACAGTTGAGATCGTGGATTCGGTGGAGGCCTATGGAAACATGCTGAGGAATATCTTCGACTTCAGTGCCTTAAAAGAACTGCTTTCAGGACAGAACCGGCTGAAAATCCGGATCGACGCCATGCATGGAGGTAACCTGTCTGGGATGGAGAACTCCTAACGTATTCTGTATGAATTAAACACTATCTCTAGCCATTTATTTTCTTAGTTTTCGGCCTCACAGTGACAGTTTGTTTAAAAAAAAAACAATATAAAAATGTAAAAAAAATGTTGAAAAATGATAATTTTTGGTTATAAACTAATTTGGGTTATTTTTTTTTTTTTCACTAAAAAGAGAACTGAATAAATTTTGAAATGAAATGAATGAAATCCCCTAGACATTGGGCTCTCCTGGCAGCGGAAAAAACGCTAAACGCGGAAAAAAATGCATTTCCACACGATAATGTGTTTAGTGCTTGGACGTTTGTTCATTTGATTGGCCGGGGTGCTTTCCATTGACATGAATAAATGCCCAACACGGGCCGGACGGGAAGCGTTCAACCACTTCCCGTACGGCCCGTGTATATAAACGGCAGATGGGAGCAGTGCAGGTGTGGGTCGCCGTTCATAAACGGCGCCCGCATTTATAGGCTGTGCACGCTCCCTGGGAGTGCGCTGCACCGCGATCCGGTGCCCGCTGCGTCCTCCGGATACATCACTGTATGGGACCTCTATGTGAGGTCCCGATCATGTGATCACTAATTGGACAATCAGTGATCACAAGCAGAGTAGTAAGCAAGATGTCACTTCTGCCATCATTGCTTACTACGTGTGAAATCTGTGAATGATCACAGAGATCACATGGTACAGGACTATTCACAACAGCCTTGTACTAGCTGTGGCCAATCACAGCTCACACAGTATATCTCAATGGAGAGAAGGAGAAATGATTGCATTTACAGCCTTTATGGGTGTGAAAGCAATCGGTGTAAAAAAAAAATCTTCATCACCCCCCACAAGTAGTACAGTGTCACCATGGTGACACTGTACTGCTAGGGTGACAGTATGTAAAAAAAAAAGCATAAATAATAATATAAAAATGTAAAAAAAAACTGTTGAAAAATTATATTTGTTGGTTATAAACTAATTTGGGTTATTTTTTTTTTAACTAAAAAGATAACCAAAAAAATTTTGGTCAAGATTTATGAAGAAAGATTATTTATTTGCAAAATTTTATAAGAAAAATACTTTTTTTTTTTTTCAACATTTTTGGACTTTTTCATTTATATAGCAAAAAAAAAATAAAAATCCCAGTGGTGAATAAATACCACCAAAATAAAGCTTTATCTGTTTAAAAAAAAAATGCTAAAAAATCCGTATCCATAAAAAAAAAAACATTAATATAAAAAAAGTTTAAAAATTATAAATTTTGGTTAAACTAATTTTGGGTTATTTTTTTTTTTTTTTTACTAAAAAGATAACGGATTAAATTTTGGCCAAGATTTATAATGAAATACTATTTATTTGCAAAATTTTATAAGAAAATCACTTTTTTTTTCAAAATTTTTGGGCTTTCATTTACATAGCAAAAAAAAAAAAAAAATCCCAGTGGTGACTAAATACCACCAAAATAAAGTTTTATCTGTCTCCAAAAAATGATTAAAAATCCATATAGGTACAGTGTTGCATGACCGCGCAATTGTCATTCAAAGTGTGATAGCGCTGAAAGCTGGAAATTGGCCTGGACTGGAAGGGGGTGAAAGTGTCCGGACTGGAAGTGGTTAAACGCGTTTGCACGCGGTTTTGGGTGAAAACATTTCTCTGCTGAACACGATCATTCTGCGCTCAGGAGAGGGACGTTTAGCTGTCTCTATGCTCTGCTGCTCCTAAACTCTGCTAAAGACCTACTTGTACATGGACACACAGGCTTTTATTGAGTTGAGTTCAGGGGCTTCAGCAAAAAAAAACGCCAAAAGCTCCCAAATTCATGTCTATGAGCAGCAGTGTACATGAGGCCTTATGCAGGCCATACATGGTTTGAATTCCGAACGATTTTTCGTCCGAAAATCGAACGAAATGTCGTTCGTTCTGTAGTCCGATGGTGCCACCAATGATTTTGAAAATCGGTTGCTTTCAATGAATTTTGCAGCATGCCCAATAAACGAAATGGGGAGGAACCACGAAAATCAGCTGATGCCATTGTCCCACTAACAGAGCAAAAATCAGCCGATTATTCTTAGGTCCAATTTTTGTACGAAAATCGTTCGGAATTCGAACCGTGTATGGCCGGCATTAGAGTGTGGAAGAGTCAGAACAGCCATTGGGTTTTTCTTTATCAGGGACAATGATCCCCTGCTGGGATCTGGTTGCCCTAGTTAAGTAGGCCATAGATGGGTCGTTTATTGGCCGAATTTTCGTCCACTTGAAAAATCGTCAGAAATTCACACCGTTAGTGGGGCCAGCCCGTCGGCCATTTTTCGCGGATCTTCTCATTTATTTTTATTAGTCATGCTGGAAAATCCGTTTTTCATGGACATTGGTGGCAGCATTTTCTGTTTATCGGCCGATAAACGGCCCTTCTATGGCCAGCCTTAGGCTTAACTAGGCTTAACTCCTTGACGCCGATGTCACACAAATATGTGGCCTCACAGAACGGGGCTTTTTTCCGTGGACCCGTATATTTACGTACCTGTCTTTGTGCTGGGAGCGCGCCACACTGCACGCTCCCAGCACAAGGATCGGGGTGACACTGAGAGCACCGGGTCCCGTTCGAATGATCAGGACTCCCTATTCCGGGTCACATGATCGCTGTGATATTCTCTGATTGGCTCTCACAGTGATCAGTCACTGTGAAGCCCGCCCCCCATGGTTTTCTTTTCTCTCTGATTGGAGGCGAGAGATATATTGTATCTCTCCCTCTCTCCCTCCTCTCTCTCCCTCCCCCCTCTCTCCCTCCTCTCTCTCCCTCCCTCCCCCCTCTCTCCCTCCCCCCTCTCTCCCTCCCCCCTCTCTCCCTCCCCCTCTCTCTCCCTCCCCCCTCTCTCTCCCTCCCCCCTCTCTCTCCCTCCCCCCTCTCTCTCCCTCCCCCCCTCTCTCCCTCCCCCCCCTCTCTCCCCCCCCCCCTCTCTCCCTCCCCCCCCTCTCTCCCTCCATCTCTCCCCCCTCTCTCTCCCCCCATGGTTTTCTTTTCTCTCTGATTGGAGGCGAGAGATATATTGTATCTCTCCCTCCTCTCTCTCCCTCCTCTCTCTCCCTCCCCCCTCTCTCCCTCCCCCCTCTCTCCCTCCCCCTCTCTCTCCCTCCCCCCCCCCCTCTCTCTCCCCCCCCCCCTCTCTCCCTCCCCCTCTCTCTCCCTCCCCCTCTCTCTCCCTCCCCCTCTCTCTCCCTCCCCCTCTCTCTCCCTCCCCCCTCTCTCTCCCTCCCCCCTCTCTCTCCCCCCCCTCTCCCTCTCTCCCCCCTCTCCCTCTCTCCCCCCTCTCTCCTCCCTCTCTCTCCCCCCTCTCTCTCCCCCCCTCTCCCCTCTCTCTCCCCCGCGCTCTCTCTCTCCTCCCCCTGCTCCCTCTCTCTCTCCCTCTCCTCCCACCGCTCCCTCTCCCCCCCTGGTCCCTCTCTCCCTCTCCCCCCCTGGTCCCTCTCTCCCTCTCCCCCCCGCTCCCTCTCCCTCTCCCCCTCTCTCCTCCCCCCGCTCCCTCTCTCTCTCTCCTCCCCCCGCTCCCTCTCTCTCTCTCCTCCCCCCGCTCCCTCTCTCTCTCTCCTCCCCCCGCTCCCCCTCTCTCTCCTCCCCCCGCTCCCTCTCTCTCTCCTCCCCCCGCTCCCTCTCTCTCTCTCCTCCCCCCGATCCCTCTCTCTCTCTCCCCCCCGATCCCTCTCTCTCTCTCCTCCCCCCGATCCCTCTCTCTCTCTCCTCCCCCCGATCCCTCTCCCTCTCCTCCCCCCGCTCCCTCTCATCCCCCCACTCCCTCTCCCTCTCTGTCTCCCTCCCCCCCTCTCCTCCCCCGCTCCCCCCCCCTCTCTCTGTCTCTCCCCCCTCTCCCCCCCTCTCTCTCCCCCCCTCTCTCTCCCCCCCTCTCTCTCCCCCCCTCTCCCCCCCCCTCTCTCTCTCTCTCTGCCTCTCTCTCTGTCTCTCTCTGTCTGTCTGTCTCTCTCTCCTTGCAGAGAGAAAAAAAACAACTGTTTGTAATAAAATAATAAAAATAAATAAAAATTAATAAGTAAAAAAAATAAAATTAAAGATAAAGAAAAAATACCTAGATTAAGGTTTGATCTACTTCAGTGCCAGGGTTAGTGTTTGGGTCAGGGTCAAAGGTCAGTGGTTTTTTTTTTTTTCTTAATTGGCATTGAGTGTTTTAGGTAAAAAAAAACAAATGCACACTATTGTTTCTGGGCTGTATTGTGGGTGCAAACAAATAACATACACATATATGGTATCCCTGAGATTGTCAAGAGCTGGGGAATATATTTTGGGTTGTTCTTTGGTGGTAGGTTATGGTAGTAACAAGAAACACACAGCTAAATTTAAAAAAAAAAGGTTTTTTTTTTACTATTTGGAGCCAGTTTTGATATCATAAAAAATCACTGGATACCCATTACCATTTACCACCAAATGAAAGCCCAATTTATCCTGAAAAATATGCGGTATAATTCACCTGGATGTATAAAGTAGTTGTGGTGATATGTACGGGTTTACTAACAGATGTCAACGTTGTAAAATTTTACTTAGGCATTAAGATTTGTTTTACCCTTAGGTGTGAAGGGGTTAATGGCCGGCTTCTCTCTGGTATAGTGGAACCTGTAGGTGCTTTAGGATCCACATCCCAGAAAAATAGGAGGAGGAGGATAGCTTCACAAGTCCGGATATAGTTTTTTAATAGCCCTGAAGGCAGCCTTGTAAAGCCCCTGAAACGCGTTGGAATCTCTCTTCAGGGTTCCTCTGATTATTTTGTTGGCTATATTCTATTCTTCTACTTTTATTAATTTTTCTAAACCCTAATATAACAAATGTTTTCCAAAAGATAACCTTTTTGGGCTGCTCATAAAAAAAAAAATGTCTGGATCCCCCCGCTGCAAGGCTCAGCTGCCCCATGATGTTTCTGTTTCTGTTCCTCAGTGGTTGGGCCGTATGTAAAGAAGATCCTGTGCGAGGAGCTTGGGGCCCCGGCCAATTCTGCTGTCAATTGCATCCCGCTGGAGGATTTTGGAGGGCACCACCCTGACCCCAACCTGACCTACGCATCGGAGCTGGTGGACACAATGAAGACGGGGGAGCACGACTTTGGGGCAGCGTTCGATGGTGATGGGGTAAGGTCAGGTGCATGGTACTAGGGATAGTATTTTTATTTTTTTTTTTTTTTTAAGCTGAAATCCAGGCACACAAACTTTCAACCTAAAAGCCAGAAAATATAGAAATTGAATGAATTAAATGGGGTTTTTGGTTTGTGGTGCACAGATGCAGTCCATCTGACCGGACCATGTTATAGCCCAGAGAGAAGTTGGATGGTGCTGCCAGCCAGCTATATACCCTTCCCTGTCGGGGGCTGCCAGGAGAGACCATGCAAGTCTACTGTATATTATCTCCCTATTAGATTGTAAGCTCCCAGGAACAGGGCCCCTCCTAAGCCTCTTGTATTGAGTTTTATTGTAACTGTATTTCCTCCCTGTGTAATGTAAAGCTCTGTAAAAACTGCTGGGCTATATAAATCCTGCATAATAATAATTCTACATATCATAAGGTATCCATTAGTGGTGCACCGAAATGAAAATTCTGGACCGAAACCAAAAAATTCAGGATGCATTTGGCTGAAAACTGAAACCAAAATGGAATGTTTTTATTTATTTTTTTAATATTGTTTTAAATATATAATTGCATTTTATTCGCATTTTAAAATCAAAACTGAAACCAAAATGGAAAGTTTTTTTGTTTTTAAATATTTTAACTATATAATTGCATTATATTCGCCTTTTAAAATCAAAACTGAAACCGAAATGGAAAGTTTTTGTTTTTTTTCATTTTTTTAAATATATAATTGCATTATATTCACCTTTTTAAAATCAAAACTTAAACCAAAATGGAAAGTTATTTTTTTTTTTTTTTTTTTTTTTATATTGTAATAAATATATAATTGCATTATATTCGCCTTTTAAAATCAAAACTGAAACCAAAATGGAAAATTTGTTTTTTAATATTTTTTTAAATATATAATTGCATAATCACCTTTTAAAATCAAAACTGAAACCAAAATGGAAAGTTTTTTTTGTTTTTTTTTAATTTTGTTTTAAATATATGATTGCATAATATTCACCTTTTAAAATCAAAACTGAAACCAAAATGGAAAGTTTTTTTTTTTTTTTTTTTTTTGTAATATTTTTTTAAATATATAATGGTATTATATTCGCCTTTTTAAAATCAATATCATGAATTTAAATAAATCTGAATTTATTTTCCGCACCTTTATGGTCACACGGAGCAGTTTTTGAAGTGCTTTTGCGGTTAAAAAAAAAAAAAAAAGAAAAATGCATCCCTTTAAATTCAATATATGTCTTCACACTGGTCTGTTGCGCTTTCCTTGCTGTGTTAAAAATCCTGCTTGCTGCATTTTTGGTCCATTAAAAAGAAAAAAAAAAAACAGCACCTCCCCATTGAGGCCTGGTTCACGTTGTTAGTGCTTTTTGCAGAAACGAGCTACAGTTTATTTAACCTTTTCACGCCAGCCGCACACAAATGTGCGGCCTCCCGGTGTCGGCCTAGACGCCGAGCGGCCGCACATTTGCATGCAATTAACAAAAAACATATGTCCTGAGACTGTACGCCCTGCGCGCTCCCAGCACACATGTCCGGTACTCACGGAAAGGTCCCGGTCTGCTCTTTCGATCGGGACCTTTTCCGATCATGTGACCGCCATGATGATGTGTCACGGCGGTCACATGATCCCTAAACCCTGCCCATCCCAGCTTCTGAAACTCTTAAAGGGCCGGGAGGTGCCGGCGGGAAGGGGTTAACATGGTTTCCTATGGGACAAATTACACTACACACACACTAGGGACAATTTATACAAGATCCAAATAACCTACACATCTATGGGTTTTTTTGCAGTTTTTGAAGAGGTCAGAGACTCTTTTTTTTTTAAATGCAAAATGCTGTATTTTTGGTTCAATACACTTCAATGGCGTTGTTGCAGAAAATGCATGTAGTGCAGTTTTGACATGTTTTTGATGCGTGTTTTGCATTTTTATTCTGGCCAGCAAAAAGTTGGCTAAAATATATATATATATATATAGTGTAAAAAACGCATGAAGAAAAACACAAAACACACTGCAAAACAGGCACAAAACGCACACTCCATTGGTGTGAACCAGGCCTAAAATGCATTTTTTTTTGTCACATGGCCTATGAAAAACGCACTGTAAATGCGGTAAAATCATGGTTACAATCGCACGTTTATCGGCACCTATCAGGAAAATGCCAAATGACAATTTTCAGCCGATATTTTGATGCATCCCTAGTATCCATCACATCCTAGTATTAAATAATCAATGTATGGGCAGCATAGTGGCTAAATGGTTAGCACTTCCTCCTGGCAGTACTCGGGTCGTTGGTTCGAATCCCAACCACCTGCCTGGAGTTTGCATGTTCTCCCTGTGCCTGCGTGGGTTTCCTCCCGGGTACTCCGGTTTCCTCCCACACTCCAAAGACATGCTGGTAGGTTAACTGGCTCCTGTCTAAATTGGCCCTAGTATGTGTATGTATAAATGTGAGTTAGGGACCTTAGATTGTACGTCCCTTGAGGGTTAGAGACTGATGTGAATGTACAATATATATGTAAAGTGCTGCGTAAATTGATGGCGATATATAAGCACCTGAAATAAATAAATTTATAATATTATACAAGGTGTATACAGCGCCAACAGTTTACACAGCGCTTTACAATATAAAGGGAGACAGTACTGTTACAATACAAGAGGGTTAAGGGGGTCCTGATCAGGGGCGGACTGACCATTTGGAAACTCGGGCACTGCCGAGGGCCCGGGGTCAGTAGGGGGCCCCATGAGATGCCCCTGGTACTTTTTCCTAGGCTTTTTTGAGTTTGGGCAAGGACACAGGGCCCCATGATCCCCTATTGCTTGGGGGCCCCATGAGTTGTCAGTCCACCCCTGATCCTGATCCTAGGAACTTACAATCTAATAGTGGCGGGGCAAGTGGCATGAAAGGGAATAACTGTGGGGGATGAGCTGATGGAAGAATTATAAGTTCAGTAGTTAGGTGGAGGTGGGATAGGATTCCCTGTAGAGGTGAATTTTCAGGGATCGCCAAAAGGCGGATAGAGCAGGAGATAGTGAATAGATTGGGGTTGGGGGTTCCAGAGGGTGGGAGAGGTCCTGGAGGTGAGCATGAGAGGAGGAGACCAGAGCTAGAGAGCAGGAGGAGCGGAGAGGACAGTATGGGTGATATGTTGAGACCATATTAGTGACATAGCTGGGGGCAGAGTTGTAAATGGCTTTTTTAGTATTTTGAATTGAATACGTTGAGCAATTGGAAGCCAGTTGAGGGATTGGCAAAGTCCTGATGTCGAAACGCGTCGAACACCGCTACCTGCATATGGAATGAACCCCAGAAATGAATGGCATATAATTGATACATTGTATTTATGTGGGCGGGTATGATTTATGACCATGCATGCACTTATAGCGGGCCATTAAATGTCAGTTCACATTGGCGCGCTGCGTTTCGGTCGCATTGCGGTTGTATGTGTGGTTTACCCCGCGGTTTTAGGTGCGTTTCCCTTGAATTCTAATAGACCGTACGTTTTCCTGAAAGCGTGTCATAGACCTGGATGATGCGCTTTCTGAGAACACACAGTCTAATAGAAGTGAATGGGACCGAACATAAAAGCATGAGTCAGCCGCTCATACAATCGCTCTGCGGCCAAACCAGCGTAGGGAAATATTCCCCCCATAATTGTGTGTGATCATGTCTCGCCATGCGACAGGGTTGTACCATTTTAGTGGGGGATTCCCCCCCCTCCCCCACTGGCCGATTGTGGCTCTTATTGTTATTTCTTTTTCCCTTTTCTCAGGACCGGAACATGGTTCTTGGGAAGAATGGATTTTTCGTCAATCCTTCGGACTCCGTAGCGGTCATCGCAGCCAATATTTTCAGTATTCCCTACTTCCAGCAGACCGGCGTGCGAGGACTGGCGAGAAGCATGCCAACCAGCGGAGCTCTGGACCGGTAAAGAGAGGGAAGGGGTGAATCTGTTAGCGGAAGCCATTCCAGAAGTAAATCTAGAGGCTGCCATTGGTGGCTTCCCATTCTGCAGATGTTGCCTGGCTGCCATGGTGATTCTCAAGCTTCCATACTTTGAGGCATTCACCCAGGACAATTATGCCGGTAAGGACTTTTATTTTCTGACTTTCCTGGTCTGCATACTTGTGCCGGGTCGGCGATTCAAATGTTGTGAAGCCAGAGGATCACCATTGAAGCCAGGTAACCAGCATTTTCAGATGTTGACCAGCAGTGGCAGCCCCTGTATTTCTCTTTGGAAAGGTTCACTTTAAGACTCCGGAAGGGATTTCTGGGAAGAGTTGAATTCTCAATCAAGCTCTTGAAACAAGAACTGCCAATGTGGTGTCATGGTAGCCAATCAGAATCCCTTTCTCGTTTTCCAGATGCCGCTTTGCCCAGCAGGCCAGCTCTGCACTGTGTCTGTGTGCTGGTTGCCATCTTGGTAGAGGCAGGGCTTTGCTTCCTCATGTAAGAGCTGCCGCTTTGCAGACCGCCTATAGAAATTTTACTGTTGCATGGTGGCCCTCCTGTGCAAAATTGTGTGTGTGTGTGTGTGTGTGTGTGTATATGTATATATATATGTGTAATGTGTGTGATTTTGCACTTCCGCCACACATGGGTGCGGCGCACAGCAGAAGCCGATCTGCGAGTTGCGGCGAACACCCGCTCTGTTCTGACGGGGGAGTGCTTGATAGTGTGTCAGAGCAGAGCTGGGAACACGATCCATCACTTACCCTTGTACCAGCACCACCTAGTGTACACCAAGCATACACTTAACCCTTTGATCACCCTTGATGTCAACCCCTTCCCAACCAGTGTCATTAGTACAGGGATCAGTGTATATTTTTAGCACTGATCACTGTATTGGTGTCATTAGTTCCTACAAAGTGTCTGTGTAAAAATGTCCGCCGCATTATTGCAGTCCCGCTATAGGTCACTGATCGCCGCCATTACTAGTATGAAAAAAAAAAAGAATCCAGTATATGTCCCATCGTTTGTAGACACTATAACTTTTGCACAAACTAATCAATATACACTACTTGGGATTTGTTTTTACCAAAAATATGTAGCAGAATACATTTTGGCCGAAATTTTATAAAGAAATTTGATTTTTTAAATTTTTTTGTTGGATGTTTATTAGTAGAAAACAAATATTGTTTTTGTTTTTTTGGTTTTTTCAAACTTGTCGTTTTTTTTCTTTGTTTATAACACAAAAAAAGTAAAAAACCGCTGATGTGATCAAATACCATCAAAAGAAAGCTCTATTTGTGGGGAAAAAGGACATAAATTTCATTTGGGTACAGCGTTGCATGACCGCGCAATCGTCAGTTAAAGGAACGCAGCGCCGTACTGCGAAAAATTACCTGGCATTAGAAATCTTCCGGAGCTTGCACTGTAGTCTACAACTATGACCCATCTGCGATACGGGAGGCTGTCTACTGTGTCTATGCTCGGACTGCGATCCGTACTTGTATATGCCTTGATATGTCCTTTTTTCCTCTAATAAAATATTTTTTGGAAAACAAAAAATCTTCCGGAGCTGAGGTGGTTAATAAAAAACCAGCAGGTGAGGTGGCGGAAGCACAAATCCACACTAATACCCCGTACACACCATGGGAATATTGGACCAATGATCGCCTTTTTTTTTTTTTGTTACATGCTAGTCTCATATCGAAAGTGAAGAGGTTACTAATGTTATGAAAATTCTCGTACGACAAAAAGAAAATTCTGAAGAATGTCATGTATTTGTATTGCAGTTTCGGACAAGCACTGTACTGATTAACCGAAAATCGTACGATCCGGTATCGTACGAGAAAAATGTTCGTGCTCGTCTCTTCAAATGATTTCAAACGAGAGCCATGTGCCAACGATCAGATTATCGTACGATCGCTTCAAAAGCGGGGTTTTTTTTCGGACGATTTTCTGATCGTGTGTACTAGGCTTAAGAATGAAGCAAAAGCAGGGAGATCCTTGCACTATAGATCCTCAGGTGCAGCTTCCTCTCCAGCAAGAACGGTGAGCAGCACAGTAGTGATATCACCAAATCTGGTGAGACTAGCAGTCAGAGGCAGCAGTGCCTTAGATGATCTCACGCTGCAGATATACAGCTTTAAGGCACAAACGCTTTTTTCAGGTGGAATTCGTTACAAAAGGTATCTTTTCTCAGGACACTGGTTAATCACAATGAACTGCTTCTCCTCTGTCCTATAGCAAAAATACTACTACAGGGTGGCAGGGGTGCGCAAAATCACGTGTATAGATATATATGTAACTTTGCCGTTCCGTAAAGGTAAGGGGCGCTCATGTAGCCATTCGCGGCCTCTGCTGTCAATCACCGGGTCTTGGCCAGTGATTACTCGCCGGCACCCGGTGATCACTGAGTATTATCGAGGGAGGAGAGAACTGTATGCACAATACATTTCTCTCCCCCTGTCAGCTCCTGCACACTGCTTTGCAGAGCCATACAAAGCAGTGTGCTTACAGTGTAAAGCACAGCACACAGTAAAACAGCACACAGTTAACCCCTTCCTGCCCAGTGCCATTAGTACAGTGTCCGTGCCCATTAGCAGACCCTATGCTGGTGCAGGGGGTCCTAGGTTCCTCCTGCTGTACGACAATGCCCGGCCTCATGTGGGGAGAGTATGCAGGCAGTTCCTGGAGGATGAAGGAATTGATACCATTGAATGGCCCCCACACTCACCTGACCTAAATCCAATAGAACACCTCTGGGATGTCATGTTTTGGTCCATCTGACGCCCCCTGGTTGCACCTCAGACTGTCCACGAGCTCAGTGATGCCCTGGTCCAGATCTGGGAGGAAATACCCCAGGACACCATCCGTCGTCTCCCAGACAGTGATTCCCCGCCGGCGATCACCGAGTATCACAGACGGGGGAGAGACCTGTGTATAAACACCTATCTCTCCCTGGTCAGCTCCTGCGCACTGCTTTGTATGGCTCTGCATAGCAGAGCCATACAAAGCAGTGTGCTTACAGTGTACAGCACACAGTAAAACACAAACACAGCACACAGTTAACCCTTTGATCGCCCGAGATGTTAACCCCTTCCTGCCCAGTGTCATTACTACAGTGTCAGTGCTTTTTATTAGAACTGATCACTGTATTAGTGTCACTAGGGATGTCAGTGGCAGTTAATCAGTTCCCCCCCAGTGTCAGAATGCCCGCCGCAGTCCCGCTATAAGTTGCTAATCGCCGCCATTACTAGTAAAAAAAAAAAAAATTCCAATATATATACCGCCATTTTTAGACGCTATAACTTTGACGTAAACCAATTAATTTACACATATTGGGATTTTTTTTTTTCCAGCAAATAATGGATCAGAATACATGTTGCCCTAAATTTATGACGAAATTTTATTTATTTTTTAATTTCTCTCTATTGGACATGTTTAATAGCAAAAAGTCGAAAATAGTTGTTTTTTTCTCAAAATTGTCAGTCTTTTTTTGTTTTTAGCGCAAAAAATAAAAATCCGCAGAGGTGATCAAATACCAAAGAAAGACAGCTCCATTTGTGGGAAATAAAGAACTTCATTTCATTTGGGTACAGCGTTGCATGACGGCGCAATTGTCAGTTAAAGTACCGCAGCGCCGTAACGCAAAAAAATGGCCTGGTCAGGAAGGGGGGTAAATCCTCTGGAGGGGGAGGGGTTAACATTGCTAGATGTTCCCTATTGGCTGACAAAATCTTACAGTAGATGGGGAACATCGGAATACTTGAGCTCTGCTAGACCCCCCTGTTCCTCCTAAACACTGTTTGCCGGGTTTACAGCCCTGAACAATGTTTATAGAGTTGTAAAGGTCATTTTTTCTCTTTTTTTTCTACTGAAATATTTTAAACCATGCTGATGTATGATCCCTTTTATAATGTCATTATTATACTCTTTATGCTGCCCAAAAATGTTAAGGGAAAAAAAAATATGACCGTTTTCTTTCCAAATGATCAAAGTAAAAGGAGTCGGCCCCCACAGCGCTGAGATTTGGTTTTGGGCGGATGTTGGGAAATTAAATCCTTCCCTGCAGTTGCATCTCTCTTTAGGACTTTGGAAGAGAAATTCCAAAATGTGATTTCCCGACTCTGCTTGTCTGTTGTAGCCGTGACCAGGAGGCTTCTTTCTGCCGCGTTTCCTAGCTGTGCGGTCGCTGAGATCTCATCAGTTTTCCATCAACGGTCCTTTTAAAGCGCAAGTTCACCTTCAGGAAGATTTTCATTAAATCCCCCCCATGTAATTCTATGTCCAGTAAATGGCATATACCAGTGATCTGCAATCTGCGGATATGTTTGCTTTTATCTGGTCCTTGAGGCATTCTTCTCCCCACTGTCAGCAACAGGGGGGCATCATTCCTGCCACTGACAATGGGGCACTATTCCTCCCACTGACACCAGTGATGGGGCACTATTCCTCTTGCTGACACCAATGATGGGGCACTATTCCTCCCACTGACACCAATGATGGGGCACTATTCCTCCCACTGACACCAATGATGGGGCACTATTCCTCCCACTGACACCAATGATGGGGCACTATTCCTCCCACTGACACCAATGATGGGGCACTATTCCTCCCACTGACACCAATGATAGTGCACTATTCCTCCCGCTGACACCAATGATGGGTCACTATTGCTCCCACTGACACCAATGATGGGGCACTATTCGTCCCGCTGACACTAATGATGGGTCACTATTCCTCCCACTGATACTAACGATGGGTCACTATTCCTCCCACTGACACCAATGATGGGGCACTATTCCTCCCACTGACACCAATGATGGGGCACTATTCCTCCCACTGACACCACTGATGGGGCACTATTCCTCCCACTGACACCACTGATGGGGCACTATTCCTCCCACTGATACCAATGATGGGGCACTATTCATCCCACTGACACCAATGATGGGGCACTATTCATCCCACTGATACCAATGATGGGGCACTATTCATCCCACTGATACCAATGATGGGGCACTATTCATCCCACTGATACCAATGATGGGGCACTATTCCTTCCACTGATACCAATGATGGGGCACTATTCCTTCCACTGACACCACTGATGGGGCACTATTCATCCCACTGACACCAATGATGGGGCACTATTCCTCCCACTGACACCAATGATGGGTACTATTCCTCCAACTAATACCAATGATGGGGCACTATTCCTCCCACTGATACCAATGATGGGGCACTATTCCTCCCACTGATACCACTGATGGGGCACTATTCCCCCCACTGATACCAATGATGGGGCACTATTCCCCCCACTGACACCAATGATGGGGCACTATTCCCCCCACTGACACCAATGATGGGGCACTATTCCCCCCACTGATACCACTGATGGGGCACTATTCCCCCCACTGATACCAATGATGGGGCACTATTCCTCCCACTGACACAAATGATGGGGATAGAGATGGGATATAGAATTATAGGGGGATTTTTCAAAAATCTTCCTGAAAGGTGACCTTGCACTTTAAACCAAATGAAGTTTCATATGAATGTATTGGAAAATAGTATTTTTGCTGCACTTGTTCCCATCGGCAATAACCTACCTTCTGGACCTACTGTATTCAGAGTATCTGCTTATCTGAGACCAGTTAGGCACAGTCTAAATCCTGAGCCCTGATGAAGAGTCTGATTGGCCCCTGAAACACGTTGGAAGTGTAAATGCCTGAAATCTCACCCATCAGGGTTTCCCCTGTTTTTATGGGGTGCACCCATTGTGTGGAGTGCTGTGAAACCAGAGCCAGTATTCCCAGTGATCATTTGACCCATTGAAAGTCTGTATCCAGCACCTTGTGTTCTGAACTTGGTATAAAGGAGAGGACAAGACTCATTATGAATCTAAAGCAGTGTTCATCAACTTTCCTGGTATGGGGGACCTCCGACATCACCCAATGTCCGCACATAAAATTCAGTGAATATTCATCATCAGAGACAGCAATCACACAACAGGATATAGTCAAAGAATGCAGGCATAATACAAGAGATAATCTGAGACTGCAGACATGGTACAGGGGATGGTCAGAGACTGCGGACATGGTACAGGGGATGGTCAGAGACTGCGGACATGGTACAGGGGATGGTCAGAGACTGCAGACATGGTACAGGGGATGGTCAGAGACTGCAGACATGGTACAGGGGATGGTCAGAGACTGCAGACATGGTACAGGGGATGGTCAGAGACTGCAGACATGGTACAATTGATGGTCAGAGACTGCAGACATGGTACAGGGGATGGTCAGAGACTGCAGACATGGTACAGGGGATGGTCAGAGACTGAGGACATGATACAGGAGATGATCAGAGACTGTGGCCATGGTACAAGAGATGGTCAGAGACTGCAGACCTGATACAAGAGATGAGCAAAGACTGTGGACATAATATCAATGATGATCAGAGACTGAGAACATAGTACAGGAGATGGTCCGAGACTACGGACATGGTACAGGAGATGGTCCGAGATTGCGGACATGGTACAGGAGATGGCCTGAGACTGCGGACATGGTACAGGGGATGGTCAGAGACTGAGGACATGATACAGGAGATGATCAGAGACTGTGGCCATGGTACAAGAGATGGTCAGAGACTGCAGACCTGATACAAGAGATGAGCAAAGACTGTGGACATAATATCAATGATGATCAGAGACTGAGAACATAGTACAGGAGATGGTCCGAGACTACGGACATGGTACAGGAGATGGTCCGAGATTGCGGACATGGTACAGGAGATGGCCTGAGACTGCGGACATGGTACAGGAGATGACCAGAGACTGCGGACGTAGTACAGGAGATGACCAGAGACTGCGGACGTGGTACAGGAGATGGTCAGAGACTGCGGACGTGGTACAGGAGATGGCCTGAGACTGCGGACATAGTACAGGAGATGGCCTGAGACTGCGGACACGGTACAGGAGATGGTCCGAGACTGCGGACACGGTACAGGAGATGGTCCGAGACTGTGGACACGGTACAGGAGATGGTCCGAGACTGCGGACACGGTACAGGAGATGGTCCGAGACTGCGGACACGGTACAGGAGATGGTCCGAGACTGCGGACACGGTACAGGAGATGGTCCGAGACTGCGGACACGGTACAGGAGATGGTCCCGAGACTGAGGACACGGTACAGGAGATGGTCAGAGATTGCAGATGTGATACATGAGATGGCCAGATTTTGTGGACATATTACATGAGGCTAGACTAGAAAGCACTGCAATAACTGGGCTATTAGGAAAGTACAGATTATTGTCTGCAAGGGCCCGAGGGACATACAAAAAATTGGGCCCCATGGCTTTAAAGGGTTACAGTGTAATTTTAATTTTGGATGAAAGGCAATGAAGTGTACGTCCAATCAGTAGGATAATATTGGTGAAAACCCGTGAAGTTAACCCCGTCAAGGCTGCTCCTTCTCCACTCTCCATCCTGTAACGGCCCCCCCGGGACTCAGGAAAAACACGTTTTTTTCACCTATGATTAACGCATCTCACATATAAATGAAACAATGTATCCCAGCCACTAAAAACACATGAGGTCAGAACAGAGCATTCCATAAAATATTAAAAATCTAGATTAAAAGTATAAAATGAACTGCACTCTCCTTCTTGCCCCCCGTCCTCGGCTCTGTCTTGGCAACAGGCTGCAAACAAAAAACCCTCCAAAGCCCATCCGGCCCCTTAGATGTACAACTCCATAAAAGTTTTAAAAAGTGGACGTGTTTATGGCGTGCTGTGTAGGGCTGCGCGTCCAACTCCTTCAATGAAACTATGTGAAGAAAAAAAAAAATAGTCGGGCCCTTTGTAGGGACGGGGCGCTCTTAAAATGCCGAGTGAAGTGTGAAAACCTTAATCCGCTGTTTTTATTGCAATCATTTTTTTTTTTCTTTTTAAGAGTGGCAAAAGCTACAAAGATCGCCTTATACGAGACACCGACCGGGTGGAAATTCTTCGGGAACCTGATGGACGCCAATAAGCTGTCGCTGTGTGGCGAGGAGAGTTTTGGAACAGGTCAGTAAAATAATGAACGCACTTTTAGTTTAACCCCTCGCCTACCGGGCACTTGTACCCCCTTCCTGCCTATCAGGCACTTGTACCCCCTTCCTGACTATCAGGCACTTGTACCCCCTTCCTGCCTACCGGGCACTTGTACCCCCTTCCTGCCTACCAGGCACTTGTACCCCCTTCCTGCCTACCGGGCACTTTTACCCCCTTCCTGCCTACCGGGCACTTGTACCCCCTTCCTGCCTACTGGGCACTTGTACCCCCTTCCTGCCTACCGGCCACTTTTACCCCCTTCCTGCCTACCGGGCACTTGTACCCCCTTCCTGCCCAGGACAATTTTCAGCTTTCAGCGCTGTCGCACTTTGAATGACAATTGCGCGGTCATGCAGCACTGTACCGATATGAGATTTTTATTATTTTTATCACACAAATAGAGCTTTATTTTGGTGGTATTTAATCACCTCTGGGTGTTTTGTTTTTTGCGCTATTAACGGAAAAATGCTGAAAATTCTGAAAAAAGTCTTTCATTGTTTCTGTTATAAAATTTTGCAAACATGTAATTTTTCTCTTTCACTGGATATGCATTGATGAGGCTGCACCAATAGGCAGCACTGATAGGGAATGATAGGCTGCACTGATGAGGCGCAACTGTAGGGCATTGTTTAGGAGGCACTGATAGGCAGCACTGAAGGGCACTGGCTGGCTATGCAGAGCCATACAAAGCAGTGTGCAGGAGCTGACAGGGAGAGATCTGTGTTGTTTATACACAGGTCTGTTGTGTCGGTGATACTCGGCGACCGCCGGGTGCCGACAGGGAATCACTGCCTGGGAGTTCACGGATGGTATCCTGGGGGATTTCCTCCCAGATCTGGACCAGGGCATCACTGAGCTCGTGGACAGTCTGAGGTGCATCCTGGGGGTGTCGGATGGACCAAAGCATCACATCCCAGAGGTGTTCTATTGGATGCAGGTCAGGTGAGTGTGGGGGCCATTAAATGGTATCCATTCCTTCATCCTCCAGGAACTGCCTGCATACTCTCACCACATGAGGCCGGGCATTGTCCTGCACCAGGAGGAACCCAGGACCCCCTGCACCAGTGTAGGGTCTGACAATGGGTCCAAGGATTTCATCCCCATACCTAATGGCAGTCAGGGTGCCATTGTCTGGCCTGTAGAGGTCTGTGTGTCCCTCCATGGATATGCCTCCCCAGACCATCACTGACCCACCACCAAAACAGTCATGCTGAACCATGTTACAGGCAGCAGAACGTTCTCCACGGCTTCTCCAGACCCTTTCACGTCTGTCACATGTGCTCAGGGTGAACCTGCTCATCTGTGAACAGCACAGGGCGCCAGTGGTGGACCTGCCAATTCTGGTGTTCAATGGCAAATGCCAGTCGAGCTCTGTCGTGCCGGGCAGTGACACAGGGCCCACTAGTGGACGTCAGGACCTCAGGCCACCCTCATGAAGCCTGTTTCTGATTGCTTGGTCAGAGACATTCACACCAGTGGCCTGCTGGAGGTCATTTTGTAGGGCTCTGGCAGCGCTCATCCTGTTCCTCCTTGCGCAAAGGAGCAGATACCGGTCCTGCTGATGTGTTAAGGACCTTCTACAGCCCTGTCCAGCTCTCCTAGAGTAACAGCCTGTCTCCTGGAATCTCCTCCATGCTCTTGAGACTGTGCTGGGAGACACAGCAAACCTTCTGGCAATGGAATGTATTGATGTGCCATCCTAGAGGAGTTGTACTGCCTGTGCAACCTCTGTAAGGTCCAGGTATCACCTCATGCTACCAGTAGTGACACTGACCCTAGCCAAATGCAAAACAGTCAGGAAAGATGAGTAGGGAATAAAATGTCAGTGGCCTCCACCTGTAAAACTTCCTGTTTTGGGGGTTGTCTTATTGTTGCCCATCTAGTGCACCTGATGTTAATTTCATTAACACCAAAGCATCTGAAACTGATTAACAACCCCCTCTGCTACTTACCTGACCAGATCAATAACCCAGGAGTGTCTTGATACTAGACTCTGATTAAAGAGTGTTCCTTTAATTTTTTTGTGGTGTGTGTATATATATATATATATCATTTTATTTAAATGTTTTTAGTATTTATATTAGATTGGTTTACTTTCCAATGTGAACCCTTCAGTACATTTACAACCCTAACTAGATACATTCTTGCCATTCCTCAATATACTGCAAAAACATAATTTTTTGGTATAGCTCCACCCTTTACCATAAAAAGCTATCCTTAAGCCCCAGTTCAGTGACTTTCCCTGGCTTGAGATGATGTTGTCAGTCTGCTGCAGGTAGGAGGCAACATTTCAGTTTTTTCTCCGCCAGTGATCAGACTGCATCGAGGGCCCTGCTCCTTGGAGCTTACAATCTAGGAGGGAGGGGATAGTGGTACAGGAGGAGATAGCTGTGGGGGATGGGGTGGTAGGAAGAGTGGAGGAGTTCAGTAATTAGCTGAGGGCGGGGTAGGCTTCCCTGAAGAGATGGGTTTTCAGAGTGTGCCTAAAGGTGAGGAGAGTAGGTGGCAGTCTGATGGATTGGGGTAGGGAGTTCCAGAGAATGGGGGAAGCCCTGGAGAAGTCCTGGATGATGCCTGAGCAAAGATGGTGTCGTCCTTCTGGCATGAAACGCAGATGACAACATGGTAAGGGGGGAGTGATCTATGTGTAATGTAATAAAGTGTTAAACGTCCACCTTGCTCAGCATGCCTGGACTTCACATGAACAGTATATCTGATGTCCACTTTGATCAGTCCTGAAGGTGTCACTGGCGGCCCCATTAGGAAGCACTAAATTCTTTTACGCAGCATCTTCCAGTAACCAATCTGTGTGTTATTTTTTGGGTAACTATGCGTGAGTATAACCGCAGTCTTTTATGGGGCCAAACCCTCCACTAATTAGCCGTGTAATCTGCCAGGACATATATTCAAATTGCATAAACATCGCAGTGCAGATTGAAGGAACCTAAAATTGTATTTATAGAGAGGTTCTAGCAAAACTCATATTTTAGGTCTGGCACAGAATCAGAGAAAACAGGTTTTTTTTTTCCTTTTTATTTTTACAAAGAGCTCTCAAAAATTGGCACAAACTTTTTTTTTTTTCTTTTTTTTTTTTTTTTTTTATATTCCCTAATTGTAACTTATAAGTTTTTCTGGGGAAATTCAGAGACTTGCCGAGTGACTAACCGCACTCTGAGACCTTTTTTTTTTTTTTTTTGGAGGCTTTTTTTTTTTTCCCAAATAAGAGTTTTGTTTGGCGGCTGAATTCGGTCCGGTTAATTTTTTTAATTCTTATTCTATTTGAGCGATTGTACAAATTCAATTCCGACTTTTATCCAGAAGTCTTTGAAAGGCAAACATTGGATGGGAGCGGCCGCATGCTTCCGGTTCATTAACCACTTCCTGTCCGGACACTTTCACCCCCTTCCAGTCCAGGCCAATTTTCAGCTTCCAGCGCTATCACACTTTGAAGGACAATTGCGCGGTCATGCAACTCTGTACCCATATGAATTTTTGAGCATTTTTTTTGAGACAGATAAAGCTTTATTTTGGTGGTATTTATTCATCACTGGGATTTTTATTTTTTTGCTATGAAAATGAAAATGTCCAAAAAATTTTGAAAAAGTGTTTTTCTTATAAAATTTTGCAAATAATCTTTCATCTTAAATCTTGGCCCAAATTGATTCCGTTATCTTTTTAGTAAAAAAAAAAAACAAATTAGTTTATAACCAAAAATTATAATTTTTTAAAAAATTTTTTTACATTTTTAAGTTATTTTTTTATATTATGTTTTTGTTTTTTTTATACATACTGTCACCCTAGCAATACAATGTCACCATGGTGACACTGTACTACTAATGGGGGGTGATGATTTTTTTTTTTTTTACACTGATTGCTTTTACACCCATAAAGGCTGTAAAAGCAATCATTTCTCCTCCTCTCTGGCTGCATTCTTGCAGCCATTGATAACTACTGAGTGAGCTGTGATTGGTCACAGCTTGTCACATGGTACAAGGCTGTTGTGAATAGCCCTGTACCATGTGACCTCTGTGATCATTCACAGATTTCACACGTAGTAAGCAATGTCAGAAGTGACATCTTGCTTACTACTCTGCATGTGATCACTGATTGGCCAATCGGTGATCACATGATCGGGACCTCGTACAGTGGTCCCGTACGACAATTGGTGTTCCACTGTGTCCGGAGGACACAGCGGGCACCGGATCGCGGTGCTGCGCGCTCCCAGGGAGCGCACACAAGCAGGGGGCGGGGAGGCTGTTTATAAACAGCCACCTGACCCTGCACTGCCACCGTCCGGCCGTTTATATACAACGGGAGGTGGTTAAGGAGCAGGGAGGTGATTCAGGGAGGTCGCCTCTTCCTAAGTGTGCAGGAAACGATTTCCTGCAGCAGAACATTGGCCAGTTGTCTGATAAACTAATCAAAAGAAAAACAATTCTGAAGTGGCCGCGCACTACTTCATCTGTATTACTGCAATTGTCATATTAAAGAATATAAGAATATAAAAACCCAACATTTCATATTACTGATATGTGCCTGCTGTACCATGTACTTGTATGAAGAGCGATCCTGTTCTCTTTGTATTGCTTCCTTTGTGTGAAATCCCTGGTACCTCCTGCCAGTCCCTCTGCTTTCCTAAAACTGACCACACTAGGCAGGAGAGCACAGCGTGGTCAGTTTTGTAGCTGTGCTGGAAACTCAGCCTGCTCTCCTCCAGTGATCAGACTTGTCTTGACACACTGCACCCTCCTCCACACAGCCTTTCACTGGGAAGACCAATGTTCTGCTGTTTCTCTTAAACCCCCCCGCTATCTGAGCTCCTTATGCAGCTGAGAACAGAGGGAGTGAGGGTGTGATCACTTATAAAAAACATTTTTAAATACCCTTTTCCCCCCTTTTTTTTTTATATCTATACACAAATGGTTTGCCTTTCATCTCTATCTCTAGTATATACTGTATGTATGTGTGTATGTGTGGTGTGTGTAAAAAAAAAAAAAATATATATATATATATATATTACACTTCCTAAAAAGTGTTTCTTTAATTTTTTTTTTTTTATCAGCGTATAGCATCAAGTCAGTTGAACTTCCAGGATATTGATCTGGTCAGTTAAGTAGCAGAGGGAGGAGTTCTTTCCTGACTGTTTTTCACTCGTTTTGCATTTGGCTAGGGTCAGTGTCACTACTGGCAGCATGAGGCCATACCTGGACCCTACAGAGGTTGCACAGGCAGTCCAACTCCTCCAGGATGGCACATCAATATGTGTCATTGCCAGAAGGTTTGCTGTGTCTCCCAGCACAGTCTCAAGAGCATGGAGGAGATTCCAGGAGACAGGCAGTTCCTCAACGAGGGCTGGACAGGGCTGTAGAAGGTCCTTAACCCATCAGCAGGACCGGTATCTGCTCCTTAGTGCAAGGAGGAACAGGATGAGCACCGCCAGAGCCCTACAAAATGACCTCCAGCAGGCCACTGGTGTGAATGTCTCTGACCAAACAATCAGAAACAGACTTCATGAGGGTGGCCTGAGGGCCCGATGTCCTCTAGTGGGCCCTGTGCTCACTGCCCGGCACCATAGAGCTCGATTGGCATGTGCCATTGAACCCCAGAATTAGCAGGTCCACCACTGGCACCCTGTGCTTTTCACAGATTTGACCAGTGCGAGTTCCCGGGCTGTGCATAACAATAACAAAAAGCTTCCTAATGCGAACATTTCCCAGTATCTCCTCACACCTCTTTGCCTAAGGGGAATATAAAGTGTTTTAGGTTTTTTTGTGTTGTTTTTTTTTTTTAACTTCTAACCAGTGCTTTCTTAATAGAATCATGGGCCCCTGGGCAAAATAATGCAATGGGACCCCTACCAACCTGCATCAGGTGCCCCCATCACAGCAACCCCATACATCAGGTGTCCCCATCAGTGTCCCCATGTAATAGGTGTCCCAATCAGAGTGTTCAACTAAATCAAGTGTCCCCATACATCAGGTGTCCCCATCAGAGTGTCCCCATGTAATATGTGTCCCAATCAGAGTGTTCACCTAAATTAGGTGTCCCCAACACAGTGTCCCCATATAACAGGTGTCCCCATCAGAGTGTCCCCATGTAATAAGGTGTTCCAATCAGTGTTCACCTAAATCAGGTGTCCCCATACATCAGATGTCCTCATCAAATGAAAGTGTCCCTATAAATCATGTAGCCCCCTCACAGTGTCTCCATACATAAGGTGTCCCTATAGATCAGAGTTGTGACCCCCCCGCACTCACAGATCACAAATGCCGTTCCTATCTGCAATGTAGGTAGCTCCTCTTTCCTCTCCCCCACTGAGACTGAGGTGAGTTCTCAGCCTCAGTGCAGACTTTTTTTCCACCCCCCTGCAGGAGGGAGGAGAAAGCTGAATCCTTTATCCAGCATCAGCCAAACACTTCTTCTGAAAGGAGTGACATTGAAAGCGGCACAAGCTGCCGAATTCCCCCCTAACACAGCGCCTTGTTCCAGCTCTGATCATGGGGCCCTCATGCACCTGGGGCCCCTGGGCAGTGCCCAGGTGTGCCCATTCATTAAGACGGCCCTGCTTCTAACGAAGTTTAGAAGTTGAATTGAAAAAAAAAATTATTGCATATAATCTATTAAATCTAGTTTATATTTGCCCCCTTTCAGTCAGCAGGTAAAGGTTGGGAGTCTGGTATTTCGGGGTTCAAGCTGGTATACTGCAGTGCTGTGCCTACAAGTCTGAATAGCAAGATCTCAGGTTTTACCCACCAACCATTGAATAGCTGTGATGAGGGAAATGCCCCATTCTTGCAGCATCAGTCAACAAGTGCAGAGCTAGTGCTGGGCTTTCTGGTTAGACAGCCATCATGGTCTGCAGACACAGAATTGGAGTAACACCCTGTAAAAAAAAAAATGAATGCTAGTATTTAAATTTTTTTATTTTTTTTATCAGATAATAAAAATAATTCAATAATTTAATTATAAACGTTATATGAAATCAGTGTGTGTGTGTGTATATATATATATATATATATATATACTGTAGTTTTCCTTAAACAGGAGATGCAGACAATTTTGTTTTTGTTGCTTTTGTGTTAAATCCAACATGGTTAATTCTGATTTTTTTTTTTTTAATCAACATTTGAATAGGGTCTGATCACATCAGGGAAAAGGATGGTCTCTGGGCCGTCCTCGCCTGGTTATCCATCATTGCCACCCGCAAACAGAGCGTAGAAGACATCCTAAAAGACCATTGGCAGAAATTCGGGCGAAATTTCTTCACCAGGTAAAAAAATAGTTGCGTGTAATAGTCTTGGTGCAAAGATCTGTTGAGAAGCTTAATTTTCCGGGAATATTTTCTGGGGGAAAAAAACAGCCGTGAGTTATTGCATTGTAATTGTTAGCTATTGGGGATGGACAGGAAGTCAACCAATTTTTAAAAAAATCGGCCTCAAATTTTGCCACACTAACTGCTTAGGGAAAATGTGCCTGAAAACAAACAAACATGGCTTTACATACTAAGAAAACCATGTGATCATCATGTCAGCTGAAATGACAGTCACTGGCATGGCATGATGATTGCATGGCTTTGTTTATAGCCTATGCAGTATGGCATAATGATCACTTGACTTTGTTTATAGCATATGCAGTACGGCATGATTAATGCATGGCTTTATTTATAGCCTATGCACTATGGCATGATGATTGCATGGCTTTATTTATAGCATATGCAGTATGGCATGATGATTGCATGGCTTTATTTATAGCATATGCAGTATGGCATGATGATTGCATGGCTTTATTTATAGCTTATGCAGTATGTCATGATGATTGCATGGCTATATTTATAGCCTATGCAGTATGGCATGATGATCACTTGACTTTGTTTATAGCATATGCAGTATGGTATGATGATTGCATGGCTTTATTTATAACCTTTGTACTATGGCATGATGATTGCATGGCTTTATTTATAGCCTATGCAGTATGGTATGATGATTGCATGGCTTTGTTTATAGTCTATGCAGTGCGGCACAGTAATCACATGACTTTGTTTATAGCCTTTGCAGTATGGCATGATGACCAAATGGCTTTATTGATAAATGAAACCATCAGAAATGTGGCTTTGTTTATAAACAAAAAGCAAATTGAAGTGCCACACTTCTACTGCTAAGAAGTCCAGATACAACTTTATTCCAATAAATATCAGAAGGACAATCCAAAGAGTAACCAATTGTTTCAGGGGTCCAAAAACTCCCCCTTCAGCAAGACTACAAAAACCACAAGGATATCTCCATATCCATACAATATCCCCGCCACAGGGTCATAGCTGAAACCAAATAGCCAATAGTATTAAATGTATAACAATTAATGTCCGGTAACATTGAGTAGATAATTGTTTATACAAGATCCTCACACAAATGTGTGACTATGAATAATAAACGGGCGGACTGACAACTCATGGGGCCCCCGGGCAATAGGGGATCATGGGGCCTCTGTGTCCTTGCCCAAACTCAAAAAAGCCTATGAAAAAGGTACCAGGGGCATCTCATGGGGCCCCCTACTGACCCGGGCCCTCGGGCAGTGCCCAAGTTTCCAAATGGTCAGTCCGCCCCGATAATAAAACATAATTTCAGTTCCTCAATTGGGTAGGAATATAAAAATAATAAAAATGATACATTAAAACATGGATCCAATGGGAATAAATATAGGAGTAAAATATGATACAGCTGATGATCACGTGACTTTGTTGATAAACAAAACCATCAGAAACGTGCCTTGGTTTATATACAAAGCCATGTCACTGACCACTACCCCTGTATTTCGTTAAGAAAAATAGCTTTTTTAAAAATTGGTTCTAAAGCTAAAACATTTTTTACCGTAATGCATTTCCTGCATTACTATAGGACTCCCTCGCAACACTTACCTCACTGCTGGATCCAGCACTGTGCCTAGCTGCAGTCTTCTCCCCTCTCTCCAACTTCACACAGGAACTGGGAGGCAGCAGTGGGAGGAATTGCTCCTGCTACTGTCAGTCAAATCCAGTGGGGAGGGAGTAGAGGGCAGGGCCCAACCACGCTCTGTGTGTGTCTATAGAAGCACACAGCCCAGCTTGGGAGCGAGCCAACAGGTGCATACCCATAGAAAGTAGCACGCTGCTTATTTTTTCCTGTAGATCAGTGCAGAAGAACCCATAGATGGTTTATGCAAGTGTGCCAGATAGCAGATCAGCTTTGTACCCTTCAGAGCTCATCGGTGTTGGATTTGGTGCTTGCTGGGAGAAGAAAGTGATTATTGCTAGTGGCTATAACAGCTGCTAGCGGCAATACATTGTAAAATTTGGCATGCTCGTTGTACCCAAGTTGATCGTTCGATCAACTTGGGTACATTTCTCGTGCCCACCAGGGGTGGACTGACAACTCATGGGGCCCCCGGGCAATAGGGGATCATGGGGCCCCTGTGTCCTTGCCCACACTCAAAAAAGCCTATAAAAAAGGTACCAGGGGCATTTCATGGGGCCCCCTACTGACTCAGGGTCCTCGAGCAGTGCCCGAGTGCTCGAATGGTCAGTCCGCCCCTGGTGCCCACACATAGTTCGACCCTTGGCCAGTTCCTGCCGAACCGGCTGTGATTCCAATTGTCTATGGCCAGCTTAAGTGTCAAGACTGAAAAGAGTTGCCTCGTATATCGCTGGCACCCAGAAGCCTTTCGAATATTTGGAGATTTTTTTTTTTTTTTTTTCGTTCTGTTACTTTACACTTGGGTTGGTCAGCTGGTCGTTCTCTGATATATGCTGAGGATTTGCAGAAGCAACCCAGTTTTTGTCCCACCCAGAAGCCATCAGAGCCTCTACTTTTCTGCAGGTACGACTACGAGGAGGTCGACTCTGAAGGCGCCAACAAGATGATGAAAGACTTGGAAGCAGTCATGTTTGACCGCTCCTTTATTGGACAGAAATTAGCGGTTGGTGACAAAGTTTATACTGTTGAAAAAGCCGATAACTTTGAATACAGCGACCCTGTTGATGGAAGCATTTCAAGAAACCAGGTGGGACTGCCATAGTGGCCATGGTTAAAAATAAAAAAAAATCCGATTTTCATTCAGTTTTTAGTCTTCCATTCCTCTGTATCTTTCCTTATTTTTCCACCACTGTGCTTAGCTTCTGGTCCTCCTCTCCTGGCCCAGTCTATGCTCTGTTGTTGGGTTACTCATCAGGGTCATTGACTTCAATTTTTTTTCTTGCTTCCTCTCTTCTCAGGGATTAAGGCTCATCTTCACCGATGGCTCCCGAATCATCTTCCGACTCAGTGGAACCGGCAGTGCCGGAGCAACTATCAGGTTATATATAGACAGCTACGAAAAGGATGCCCCCAAAATATACCAAGATCCTCAGGTAAGTTCACTGGTGAGATGGCTGATGGCTCAGTTTGGCTTTCAAAGAATGCTTATCAACCTACTCCCCAATTATCACAAATAGTAGATTATAGATCAGACTTTCTCAGCATTTTTGCCCCAGAGGAACCCTTAAAATAATTTTTAGATCTCAGGAAACCTCCTACCCCTGCAAAAAAACCTTGCCTGCCTCCTAAGGACCCTTTCACATGGGCAGGTCCAATCAAGTCCTCCCAAAAAAAGGTTTTATGTTCCCCAAATGGGACTTTAAAGGTACTAAAAATACATAAGTTTACATAAAAACTTTTTCCATATTTTATCATACAAAATACATTTGAAAGCATAACATCACGACTTCTATCACAAAAGCATAACATCACCACTTATATCACGAAATCCAAACATCGTGACTTTTATCACAAAATCAGAACATCACGACTTATATCACAAAATCAGAACATCACCTCTTATATCACGAAATCAGAACATCGTGACTTATATCACAAAATTGTAACATCACAACTAACATCACAACTTATATCACGAAATCATAACATCACAACTTATATCACGAAATTATAACATCACAACTTATATCACAAAATCATAACATCACAACTTATATCACGAAATCATAACATCACAACTTATATCACGAAATCATAACATCACAACTTATATCACGAAATCATAACATCACAACTTATATCACGAAATCATAACATCACGGCTTATATCACGAAATTATAACATCACAACTTATATCACGAAATTATAACATCACAACTTATATCACGAAATCATAACATCACAACTTATATCACGAAATCATAACATCACGGCTTATATCACGAAATTATAACATCACAACTTATATCACGAAATTATAACATCACAACTTATATCACGAAATTATAACATCACAACTTATATCACGAAATTATAACATCACAACTTATATCACGAAATCATAACATCACGGCTTATATCACGAAATCATAACATGATGACTTATATCACAAAATCAGAACATCACCTCTTATATCACGAAATCAGAACATCGTGACTTATATCACAAAATTGTAACATCACAACTAACATCACGGCTTATAGCACGAAATCATAACATGATGACTTATATCACGAAATCATAACATCACAACTTATATCACGAAATCATAACATGACGACTTATATCACGAAATCATAACATCACAACTTCTATCACGAAATCATAACATCACGGCTTATATCACAAAATCATAACATGATGACTTATATCACGAAATCATAACATCACCACTTATATCACAAAATCACTTTTTTCATACCACCTATAATCAATTTATAGTGTTTGATATACAAATGGATTTCTTAATTTGCTGAAAAAACAAAAATAATAATAATAATAAAAAATTGAATTATTATATTAAATATGTATTAATTATACTTTGTATTTATATGATATTAAATATTACATATTTAATATAATAATTCTATTTTTTTTTTTTATTATTATTTTTATTTTTTCAGCAAATTAAGAAATCCATTTGTATATCAAACACTATAAACTGATTATAGGTGGTATGAAAAAATGCATTCTTTGTTTGGACTGCACAGGGGGCTGGCTAAACATTGTGCAGCATTGTGATAGCATTTCCCTTTGTCTACAGGTAGCTCAGGCGCAAAGAATTTCTGTAGTGAAATGCAAGGAATGTGAAAATAAAAAAAAGAAAAAAAAAGTATTACAATTTATAATAAATAATACTAAATAATAATTATGTCTTATATTTAATATCATATAAATACAAATTATAGTAAATAACATTTAATATAATCATTACATTTTATTTTTATTATTATTATTTTAGTTTTTTTTCTGTAAATTAAAAAATCCATTTGTATATCAAACACTATAAACTGATTATAGGTGGTATGAAAAAATGCATTCTTTGTTTGGACTGCACAGGGGGCTGGCTAAACATTGTGCAGGTGCAGGAAGCAGACGCCCATTTTGTAATACTGCCCGTTATTGTCGCCGCTGTGTACACAGCTGCAAGCACCTTTACCCGCTGCAGGTTCCAGTCGTTTTCCCACATCCTGTCCTAAAATGTTATGAGACCTGGATAAGAATATTTGTGCAGCTCCATGACATCTTTTTGGTCCTTCATTAAATCAGATTTCAGTAAACGGAGAAAAAAAAATTCCTGACTTGGGCATTTTTAAGCCGTATGATGTGTATTTACCTGCAGATTTTCTTTAGATTATAATGTGGCCTTCGCTAAAACGTGCTGGAAGTCCAGCTGAAAATGGAGGTTCAAGCGAAATTGAATCCAGCTTTATTTTTTTATCCTTGCATCAGCTGATGAAGCATTTCAATTTTTATTTTTAGAGTGCATACAAAAAGAGATCTTTTCTTGTTAACCTCTTCCTGCCAATGCAACCTTCATCTGCGTCAAGTGGGTCTTAATGCTGGCTTTACACATACAGTTCTGTGAAATAGTGCCCCTTCCCGTTTTTTTTTTTTTTTTTATTTGCATATTTGCCACACTTAAATTATTCGAATCATCAAACAAATTTTAATAGTACACAAAGATAACTGGAGTAAATATAAAATGCAGTTTTTAAATGATTTAATTTATTAAGGGAAGAGAGTTGTCCAAACCTGCCTGACCTTATGTGAAAAAGTAATTGCCCCCCTTGCTAAATCATGAATGAACCGCGATTATCCACATTTTTTGGAAAGCTGAGTTAAATTTCACTTGCCACACCAGACCTGTTGAATAAAAAAAAAAAATAACGTAAGAAGAAGCTGTGTGACAAAGTGAAGCATGCTAAAAGATCTCAAAAAGCAACACATCATGCCACGATCTAAAGAAATGTAAGAACAGATGAGAAACAAAGTGATCGATGTGTATCCATCTGGAAAGGGTTACAAAGCCATTTCTAAGGCTTTGGGACTCCAGTGAACCATGTTGAGAGCCATTATTCACAAGTGGAGAAAACTTGGTGAAAAGGAAATGGGGTAATCCTTGGGTGATATAGGTCAAACCCAATAGATACAACAGTGCCACATCCTGGTATATACTATTTATAAAAGAGGAGATTGTATAAATGGACTTTATAGACACTTTTGGATAAAATATTGTTGTACAGTGTACTCGCAATGAATGTCCCAGAGCCCACCATATATTCAAAAGGATGACAACCAGTGAACCACCAAAGTAATCCTATGGGGGAGCAAGGAACATTCAAAGACTGAAGAGAATGCCTGACGTGTGTGTAGTCTCTGTGCCTATAAAGTCCATTTATACAATCTCCTCTTTTATAAATTGGAACAGTGGTGGACCTTCCCAAGCGTGGCTGGCCTACCAACATTACTCCAAGAGCAGAATGACGACTCATCCAGGAGGTCATAGAAGAACCCAGAACATCTTCTAACAAATAGCAGGCCTCACTTCCTCAGTTAAGGTCAGTGTTCATGACCCAACAATAAGAAGGAGGCTGGGCAAACATGGCATCCATGGGAGAGTTCCAAGGTGAAAGACACTGCTGACCAAAAAGAACACAAAGGCTCGTCTCAGTTGCCAAAATACATCTTGATTATCCCCAAGACTTGAGACAAAAGTTGAACTTTTTGGAAGGCGTGCGTCCTGTTGCATCTGGTGTAAAACTAACACCGCATTTCATAAAAATAACATCATACCAGCAGTCAAACATGGTGGTGGTAGTGTGATGGCCTGGGGCTGCTTTGCAGCTTCAGGACCTGGACAACTCGCCATCATTGATGGAACCATGAATTCTGCACTCTACCAAAAAATGCTAAAGAATGTCCGGCCACCAGTTCCTGACCTCTAGCTCAAGCGCACTTGGGTTGTGCAGCAGGACAATGATCCGAAACACACCAGCAATTCCACCTCTGAATGGCTCAAAAATACAAATGAAGGTTTTGTAATGGCTTAGTCAAAGTCCAGACTTAAATCCAATTGAGATGCTGTGGCATGACCGTAGACAGGCCGTTCATGCTCGAAAACCCTCCAATGTGGCTGAATTATAAAACAGTTCTGCAAAGAGTTGACCAAATTTCCGATGTGAAAGACTCATTGGCAGTTATTGCAAACGCTTGATTGCAGTTGTTGCCACCAAGGGTGGCACAACCAGTTATTAAGTTTAGGGGGCAATTTTTCACAGTGAGCCAGGTAGGTTTGGACATTTTTTTTTTTCCTTAATAAATTAAATTGTCATTTAAAAACTACCGTATTTGCCGGCGTATAAGACGACTTTTCAACCCGTGAAAATCTTTTGAAAAGTCGGGGGTCGTCTTATACGCCGATATACGGCGAGCCGGTGTCAGGGCGGCACTTTTTCGAGGGGCGGCGCGACTGACACCACTGACACCTCCCCACTGACACCAATGATGGGGCACTATTCCTTCCACTGATACCAATGATGGGGCGCTATTCCTCCCACTGACACCAATGATGGGGTGCAATTCCTGCCACTGATACCAATGATGGGGCACTATTCCTCCCACTGACACCAATGATGGGGCGCTATTCCTCCCACTGACACCAATGATGGGGCGCAATTCCTGCCACTGATACCAATGATGGGGCGCTATTCCTCCCACTGACACCAATGATGGGGTGCTATTCCTCATACTGACACTAATGATGGAGCACTATTCCTCCCACTGACACTAATGATGGGACACTATTCCTCCCACTGATACCAATGATGGGGCACTATTCCTCCCACTGACACTAATGATGGGACACTATTCCTCCCACTGACACCAATGATGGGGCACGATTCTTCCCACTGACACCAATGATGGGGCACGATTCTTCCCACTGACACCAATGATGGGGCACGATTCTTCCCACTGATACCAATGATGGGGCACGATTCTTCCCACTGACACCAATGATGGGGCACTATTCCTCCCACTGACCAATGATGGGGCACTATTCCTCCCACTGACACTAATGATGGGACACTATTCCTCACACACTGACACTAATGATGGGGCACCATCATTGGTGTCAGTGGGAGGAATAGCGCCCCATCATTGGTATCAGTGAGAGGAATAGCGCCCCATCATTGGTATCAGTGGGAGGAATAGTGCCCCATCATTGGTATCAGTGGGAGGAATAGCGCCCCATCATTGGTATCAGTGGGAGGAATAGTGCCCCATCATTGGTGTCAGTGGATGAAATAGTTCCCCATCGTTAGTATCAGTGGGAGGAGTAGTGCCTCATCATTGGTATCAGTGGGAGGAATAGCACCCCATCATTGGTGTCAGTGGGAGGAATAGCGCCCCATCATTGGTGTCAGTGGGAGGAATAGTGCCCCATCATTGGTGTCAGTGGATGAAATAGTTCCCCATCGTTAGTATCAGTGGGAGGAATAGTGCCTCATCATTGGTATCCGTGGGAGGAATAGTGCCTCATCATTGGTATCAGTGGGAGGAATAGTGCCTCATCATTGGTATCCGTGGGAGGAATAGTGCCTCATCATTGGAATACCATACTGAAATACCATACTATATTGAAATCAAATCTGATGTTTTTTCATTTTTATTTGGTGTGCGTTGGAAGAGGGGTAGTCTTATACAGCGAGTATAGCCCAAACCCTATATTTTAACAGGAAAAGTAGGGGGTCGTCTTATACCCCAGCAAATACGGTACATTTTGTATTTACTCGGGTTATCTTTGTGTAATAATAAAATTTGTTTGATCTGAATCATTTAAATGTTGACAAATATGAAAATCAAAAATCAGGAAGGGGTCAAATACTTTTTCACAGCACTGTATATGAATGCGGATGTGGGGAAGAGTATTATGAGTTGGAAAGGGTGGGAAGGGTAGGGATAAGTGCTATAAGCAGGGAAGGATGGGGATAAGTATTATAAGTTAGGGAACGGTGGGGATGAGTGTTATGAATGGGGAAGGGTGGGGATGAGTGTTATGAATGGGGAAGGGTGGGGATGAGTGTTATGAATGGGGAAGGATAGGGATGAGTGTTATGAATGGGGAAGGGTAGGGATGAGTATTATTAGTGGGGATGAGTGTTATGAATTATTATTTTAATATGGGAGTTATATAGTGCAAACAGTTTGCGCAGCCCTTTAAAACATAAGGGCAGACAGTACAGTTGCAATACAATTCAATACTGGAAAAATCAGAGGGCCCTTCTCGATTGAGGAAGAGTAGGGATTAGTGTTATAAGTGGGGAAGGGTGGGGATGAGTAGTATGAATGGGGAAAGGTAGGGATGAGTGAGGAAGGGTAGAGATAAGTACTACCAGTGGGGGGGTAGGGGTAAGTGTTATGGGCAGGGGTGAGTATTATGGGTGGGGAAGGGTGGAAATGAGTGTTGTGTGGGGAAGGGAGGGGATGAGTATTATGGGTGGGGATTAGTGAGGAAGGGTAGGGATAAGTATTACCAGTGTGGGAGGGTAGGGGCAAGTGTTATAAGCAGGGATGAGTATTATGGGCATGGAAGGGTGGGGAGGAGAATTATGGGTGGGGAAGGGAGGAGATGAGTATTATGGGTAGGGAAAGGTGGGGTTGAGTGGGGAAGGGAGGGGATGAGTATTATGGGTGGGGAAGGGTAGGGATGAGTATTATGAGTGGGGATGAGTATTATGGGTGGGGAAGGGTAGGGATGAGTGTTGAGTGGGGAAGCATTAGAACTTTTGTGTTTTCATTATTGTTTGTGACATATTGGACATCTTTCTCCCCATTTTCTTGTTGTTAACTGTACAGGAAGTAGGGCCATATCCCCTCCATTAACCGTAACAAAAATCTGTCAAATAATCCAATCTGTGAAATAATCCAACCCTTTCCCTAATAGGCAACTTTGGTGGAGTTGCACTTTAAATTGTATCACCCTCTATACATCCAAAATTATGTCTCCAGGGTAGAGGAAGAGAGGCTACTTGGCTACTGTGAAAGGAAAGAAGGAACGGGACAAGAGTGATCCAATCCTATTAATAATAAAGTGTGTCCTATTACAAGCCATACAGACAGAGTTGAGACCGAATTGCAGAATCAGAAAATGAGTCCCTCCTCAGGTCATTCACCTATGGGGTTGTTCTGAATTTAAGATCATATTGTAGCCTACAGCAATGTTGTCAAACTACTCAATAAAAATGGTGGAACACTGACTTTGTGGCACCACCTGCTGTGTGCTGGTGGTAAATCTAAATTATTCATGTATTTCCTAGATGCACTGCATGGCTAAAGGTTTGTAGACACCTGACCTTCACACCTTTTATGAGCTTGTTGGTTACCCCATTTCAAAACCAAGGGCGCGGTTATGGAATTGACCCCACTTTGTGGCTATAAGAGCCTCCACTCTTCTGGGAAGGCTTTTCTCAAGATTGTGAAGGGTATCTGTGTGCCCGATTGGAACATTTGAGAGGTCAGGTACTGACTTTGGATGAGAAGACCTGGACCACAGTTGGCGTTCCAATTCATCCCAAAGGTGTTCAGTAGGGTTGAGGTCAGGGCTCTGTCGAGGACACTCGAGTTCTTCCACACCAGGCTCATCAGAACATGTCTTTGTGGAGCCGGCTTTGTAAACGGGTACAGTCATGGTGGAACAGAAAAGGGCCTTCACCAAACTGTTACCACAAGGTTGTCTACAATGTCTTGGTATGGTGTACTATAAACAATACCCTTCACTGGAATCATTTGGAGATCTGTCCATACTTTTGACCATATATGTGGGTGTGATAGCTGCCCACAAACTCTTGGCCATATAGAGTACATTTATAAAGCAGTGCACGCAACATAATGAAAAAAAGTACAAAACAATTGTGTTTCCTGTAACTGAAAACATGGTGACCCCTCTAATGACAATATTCTGTTCCCTTCTCCTTCACAGGTAATGTTAGCCCCACTGGTTACAATAGGACTTAAACTGTCCAAGCTGGAAGAGAGGACAGGCCGCACAGCCCCAACCGTCATCACATAAGCAGGCGAGGCTTCATCACAGCGGAAAATACGAATTTATGTTCACCTGTCTGCCTAGTCTGCCCCTCCCCCTTCCTGCCCTGTCTGTCAATGTAGTGCGTCATTCAACAATGTATGTGAACTGGGGATAGAAGCTGAAGAAAGTAAATTTATTTGGAAACCGGACTGAGTACTGGATTTTATTTAATATTTTGTGTCTTTACTTGTGGTTTTTTTTTTTATTTGTAGTCTTCTATTCATTAGATTCCTGGTGCCCAATGTGAGGCTCAAGGGCCACATGGAGCTCATTGGTAGCGGATGTGTGGGACTTTACAGACCCCAGTGGTAGGAGTGGGAGCATTCATTTGATAAGTGACTGTAATGACACAGTGATCACTAAGGCCGGCCATACATGGGTGGAAAATCGACCGATTTTTTTCATCCGAAAATTGGACCTAAGAATAATAGACCGATTTTTCGCTCTGTTAGTGGGTCAATGGCACCGGCCAATTTTGTAGTTCCTCCCCTTTTTCGGTGATCGGGCATGTTGGAAAATTCGTGAAAAACGACCGATTTTCAACTCAATGATGGTCAAATCGTACGATCGTTTTTCTGAAAAGAATATGCGCATGAGCCGTGACCTGGAAGGAACAGAAGTTTTGCCTGTTATATAGGGTGAACTTTAAGACTCGGTCGGCCGATTTTCGAAATCAATCATGGCACCATTGGATTACCGAGCGAACAACGTTTCTGATTTTTGGTGTAACAAGTTCTGATTCTTTTTTTTCTTTATTATAGAAATTAAAGAAATACAAACCATTCCCCCACATTATCCCACCCTAAGCTCCCCCCCCTTCCTCCCCCAGATCCCTTCCCATCCACCCACCAATATCCCACCAATATTCCCTGGTCCATAGAGTTCTATCCAACAATTTCCTTCCATTTCTATGTCTCTCTTCTTTAATCCTCTCCTACACACTTCTTCATCATTCACTTCGCTTTTCCAACATCAGGCCATCTAGAACTCCCACTACTTCCAGGTATTTTTTAGATGTCTTGAAATGATACCAACCAACCCATTCCTTTTTAAACCTTTCCATAAACCTTTCCATTTTATCGTCACCTATATTATTTTATTTATTTATTTTAGGTACTTTACAATATAACGGGAAGCAATACAGCAACAATACAGTTCAATACAAGAGGGTTAGGAGGGCCCTGATCCTGGGAGCTTACAATCTAGGAGGGTTACAGGTACTTGTATAGCGCCGTTAATTTACGCAGCACTTTACATATATATTGTACATTCACATCAGTCCCTAACCCTCAAGGGGCGTACAATCTAAGGTCCCTAACTCACATTCATACATACACATACTGGGGCCAATTTGGACAGGAATCAATTCCTACCAGCAGTCTTTGGAGTGTGGAAGGAAACCAGAGTACCCAGAAGAACCCCGCACAGGGAGAACATGCAAACTCCAGGCAGCTGGTGCCATGGTTGGATGTCATAGCTCTTTCATCTTGTTTATATAATCACCGTTCTGACAGTCTCTTGAAGCAGGTCTGCAGTCTGAAACCGCTCCTGAATCGTGTTGTAGCCATCTTCTTGCAGTTTCTGAATAGTATGTGCGGCCCCTTGGTGCGATATACACTCACCCGCCACTTTATTAGGATGCTTGCATCCTGTATGTAACCCAGAAGGTCTAGCCACTTCTTCGAAAGGGGAAGCCAACGTCGCATTAGCAGCTGTGATGTTCATACATTCATCCGAATCTATAGGAATATCATTCTATAAGTCTTTGCATCTTTATTACCCCATGATAAACTGAAACCTTGCGCCAAAATAAAAATGATCAATAAAAATAAATACTGCTGTTCAAAAATGACAAAACCTCAAACAACTCATCATATAACACAGCGCAAATAATAAAAAATAAATAAAATTATAATATGCAAGTCCAAGAAAAGTCCCAAATTAAATCCACTTTATGTTTGGAGTGTGGGGGAAATAATTCACTACTGATGGTGTGAGCACGCTGAAAATT
Source organism: Staurois parvus (assembly GCF_062004578.1). Classification (NCBI taxonomy): domain Eukaryota; kingdom Metazoa; phylum Chordata; class Amphibia; order Anura; family Ranidae; genus Staurois; species Staurois parvus. Next base: position 1,322,434 of record NW_028318505.1, read on the forward strand.
TATGAAACTGTTTTTTTTCTTTCACTTTTGTATCACATTATTTTGGGACACTGGACTTTAGTTATTA